>NW_006263384.1:264741-282920 GCF_000469605.1 Apis dorsata
GTATTTTCACGCTGACCGCATCTTCTCGATCCCATCCCGCTTTAATCCCATGATCCCCGTTACTTTTTATTTATGTATTTGCTCGACCTATTTCTTCACTTTCCGCCAGTAACCGGATCCAAGATAGGCATTTTTCTCCCCTGCGTATATTTGCTTTGCCCTTCTCGATTAGAAACTTCAGCCCTCCTTGCTACCCCTTCTCTCGTTTTTTTTCTCGCGAAAACGAGAACGAGATACGTACGACTTGTGTCTCTTTTTTTTTCAAATTCTAACGAATTTTATTCGGTTCTGATTATTATTAATATTATTATAAAGTTTTCACTAGATTGGGATAAATAATTGATATAAATTGGTTAAAAGGTTAATAAGAGGGTTGAAAATACGTTTTATAATTTTCAGAATGACAGACGATTGATCGATGATCCCTTACTCGAAACCACAGATCTCTTCTTTTGAAATCTTTCTCCTTTTGCTTCTTAAAAATCTTCTTGAATATCTTCCTCTTCTTCTTCTATGAAAGAAGATCTTTCCATCTTGGAAACCGTCTACCCTCCTCTAGGCAAGCAACGCACGGAGGTCAGTGGGTGGATGCGAGGAAAGCTCGCGCTAATAACGTTCTTGTACGACATAAGGGATGTTACCCCGGAATACCGCATTCTTCTCTTTGCTTTCTTCGCCGCGCAGGAGAAGCTCGATCTCTTCCAACCCCTTTTGTTTGCCTCCACTCGCTCCGTTCTTTCTCCATCGTGAACTGTGTTGCCGGGGGTTGCGATCACGTTGCCCCTATTTGTCCGGGAATGTAATGATTCCACGTTGCTTTCATAGTGCCAAGGAAATGTACGGCTTGTATACTCGGTAACCAGCGGCGTAGAAAACAGTTTATTCAACAGATTCTAATCGAATACCACGTAAGATTTCTCCATTTCATATATTTAGTTTTCGTTCGTTCGGAGACAAAAAATCTATCAAATCTCAAGTATAATAATTATTCCAAAACTCGTATACATTCAAAGATACAATTTACAATTCCTGGAAAATATTCGTACAATTCAATCATTGAAATTATCCCTCCCTCGTTTCATCTCTTTTTTTCTTTTTTTTTTCATCGAGCAGCGCGCGATTTTGTCACCTGCCGCGCGTGGCCTCCGTTCCTCTTCGTTCACCCTTCATCTTATTGTCTCCCATCTCCTCGAAACGCAAATCCCTCGAACGATTCTTTGTCCTCGCCGGCGGGGGTGATAAATGAAAAATAGAGGAAAAAAAAAAAAAAGAAAGAGGGAGAGGGAGGAAGAATCGATCGGCGGCCATTGTGCCGCGGGGATGGATTAGAAATTCTGCGATCCCGTGGCCGTCGACAAAGGGATTACGGAATTTAAACGATTCACCGTAGTTTACGGTGCATCGTGTCCATATGTCGCGCACATCGGCGCCGGCATTGTGTCCCCGGATCGTTTCGCAATCCGCTCGCGCAGCGGGTGCATCGCGAAAACGCGGCAATTTCAATGCGAACGTTTCTGCGATGCTGCGCCCGAATGGGGGGTGAGTCGCGCTCGCTGATTAATTCGCGAGATTTTTTCTTTTCTTTCATTTCTACCTTTTTTTTTTTTCTTTCTTTTTTTTTTTTTTTTTTTTTTTTTTTTAATGATTTGACGAACGCGGTTAGAATAAATTATTATCGAAGTCGATGACGAGCAAAAATTTCCATTATTTTAAACAATAAGAAATTTTGCGACGTTTTGGGATAGGATGCTTGCTAAAATTAAGTTAGAAAAGTTGAAAGTGTGTTCGTTTGTTTGTTAAGGATTAATTTTGCATCAAATCGTAAACTTCTGAATGAATTGCGATGAAATTCTGTTTTGGAGATGGGAACAATTGATTTTTCCTGTGAGTTCCTTTTTGTATACTTGTCGAGTTTACAGTTTTTAGAATAAATGAGAGAGTATTGAATTTTAATTATACGTTTTTCTTTTGTCAGTACAATTTATTTTCTTTATCATCAATATTAATAATTATCGAATATCGATAATTTCGTGTTTTCGATTAAATATATAGTAGTAGACGCTTTGAAACTTTTTTTTATTTTTAATGGAATCATTCTTCCATTATCCACTATTATTTTCCTTAATCGCCATCTCTATTTTCTTATCTCCTCCTAAAATATCGATTTCGAACATTATATCCGTCCTCGGTGTAGATAAAGAATAAAAAAAAAGTACTCTTAAAAAAGAAGAAGGGGAGGAAGAAGAAGAAGAAGAAGAAGAAGAAAAAGAAAAATCGCCTTAATAGAATCGATAATTGGGATCTCGGATCGCAGCTTGTTCCGGTGTTTTTAACGCAATTTCGCCTAGTGGAGAAAACGACGAAGAAAAATAGCGAGGTGAACCGCTAGGAGTGGTGGTTTTCTCATCAAGAGGACTTAGAGTATTTGTTGTCGACGACAGGAAGGGAAGAAAACGGGGGGGAGGGATTATGGAGGGAGAGAATGGAAGAAAGTCGAGGACCAATTAATTCGTGGCTGCGGCTTGATTTACCAAATGGTTGTTAATTGGTTGAATTGCGGTGCTTCGCAAAACTTTATGACCGGCCGGGACAAAAGCCATATCGATAGAGGCTGAAGTTCTCGCTAATAATCTCTAATTCTCCAACTTTAGACAAAAGGAAGATCGGAAGATGAAGTTTTTTAGTATCTACCTATAAATTCATTATGGAGCATTATGGGAATTACATCGTGGAATTATAATATTCATCCTTTTAACGTGCTTTCTCGTTAAAAAAGATACGTTAAATATAATAATTTTGAATCTCGTACTGGAATCCTTTAAAAAATTTTGATTGTATCGATACTTTATTATTCAATTATCAAGTGATATTAATTGAATTAATATTTTAAATGATTTTTAATAAAAACTAGAATATGTAAAAAGATTACATAAAAATCCTTTACGTGTTCTTATCAAAAAAATAAGCAACAATAAGTTGTGTCATTGTTACTCCAAATATATATATGCATTTAATTTTTCTATAATTTTTCTATGATCAAAATCATCTCACTTAAAAAAATTAAACTCCTTTCTTTTTAAACACCCTGTACGTCTCACCATAGTATCCCCCTTTCCCTCTCTAGAATAATCACGACACTTACGATAACCAATATTAATTAGCCATCGTAACCGATCATCGTACAAAGTCCCCGTATTTCATCGACAAGAATCGAAGAATCGACCGCTTTATACTCGCGAATCAACTGTTTATTTATTCGCGATATGTGGGTGGGGAGGGAGCGAGATATGAAGCGAGTGATCGACGTGAAACGAGCTCATTCATAGTCTCTACGATGAATGGGGAAGGAAATACGGACGAGACACGACACCCTATTGTTTCTCTGAATTTTCTTTTTCCTCTTTTTTTCCTTTTTTCTTTTTTCTTTCTTTTTTTTTTCCTCCACCTTCTTCCTCCTCCTCCTCCTCCTCTTCCTCGGTTAGAATTATTTCGCAGATAAGAAGGCACAGTGGCCGATTCATTTAGGATTTCTCGATAGCGAAGGATATTATTGGAGGCATCTTGACCTCGATTTCGCCCGACAGAGGTCGTTCTCGAATGATTAATATCAGTTTTATAACCCTTCACGATGAATGGGGGAACGCGCGCCGTATATTTTTGCATCCGATTTTCATTTTTTACTACGTTTTAATGCGTTCCACGCGTTTCTACGAGGTCGATTGTTGCTGTTTCGCTCGATAAACGGGCGAGGGCTTCTTCGTGAAAGAATAACGAGCCTCGAATGAATGGAAATCGACGTTGATCGTTATAATTGATATAATTGCTCGCCGGTGAGGAGGCTCGGTTTGCGCTGTCCTCGTATAATAAATTTCAAAATATCGGAGCGGTGAAATGAATTTAGAATGGAAGGGGAGAAGCGAGGGTTTCGAACCGTTTTCGCGTGAAGCGCGTGCGGCCTTTCAACGATACTCTCGCGCGTCATTTTTCGAATATTTCCAGCCAGAGGTTAAATTAAAAAGGAATAAATAAGCAGTCAAGTTTTAAACTTCAATTCATATCCAATAATTTCATTATCACATCGTTCGTTCGCTCCAACAATTATTTAATTTTCAAAATTGTTGATCGTATTTTTTCTGTATTTTCGACTGATAAAGTTTTCTGATTATTCCTTAATTGATAATACGATGCGACGAATACTTTGCTTTCGTTATGCTTATTACATTTAATATATTTTCCTTTTCGTTCATTTATCGATCTTTACGGGAAATATAAATTTATTCTGTTTTCTATATTATTCTTCTCTATATTTTACTTTTTCCTAAAAAATAAAAAACTGCAATAATTAATTTCAATGAAAACATTGGAGAATTTTATTTATTAAAAAGAAATTCAAGAAACAAGTTATATTTTCAAAAATGCGCAGAATAATTTACAAAAAAAATATTGCAATCCCTATATACATTGTTAAAGTATTGATAAATATTCATATCTCATTAAATATACGACATAAATGTAATTTAGTGATAAAAAATAAAAGAATTTGTTTAAAATGTCACGCGTTGGAAAATGAATTATGTAACGCATAAGAAGAATATTTATTTATGAATCTTAATTTTCCATCAATTAAAAACAATTTAAGAATAATCGTAACAAAAGAAATTCCAAAAATAATTTGAATATTAGATCCATGTTTTGTAAATTATTCTGCAAACTTCTACCTAATTATTTATTTACCAAAATCTTATTAAGTAACAAATATACCTTTGCATTTTTGTTGAAATTAATTATTACACGAATTAATGTATATTTTCTACAATTTTATAATATATTTCCAATTAATCATACCAATCTAATATCACGTATTAGACCAATTAAAGTAATCCTTACAACCGTTATCTGTCCGCGTAATTTATTAAAAATCGAAAAACTCGTCGATCTTGTTCCCGTATTACACCGATAGACGAACAATTTCATCCGAGCAGGCGTCCATTTTCGGACGAGAGTTGGACGTTCTTCTCGTCATTCACTCCTCCATCCGTCTCCATTGATCCCTTCTCCTGTGCCGCCACGAACGCAACAACCCGCAAGTGTCCGGACGTCGAGGGCGTAATTCGATGGCGACGTTAAAGGGGGCGTCTCTCAGGGGTGCGATAACTTTCGGCGTCGACTGTATCGCTGGATGATACCCCCTCGGGGTTTTCTCCCCTCGGGTGTTGGGGTGTGTTTCGTTGCCTGGCAACGACACCCTCAAAGTCCCCGCTCTGATTGGCCCCGTCCCGCTTCTTCCTGTCTTAGCCTCTCTCTTCTCACCCCCTTCGACAATCAGCCAGCCGCGACTGTGCCTCCTATCGACGATCAAAACCACCTCCCTCCCCCTCCTTGTCCCTGACTCCAACCCTACCTCCCTCCCTCGTCGACGACCACCCTCGACGAAAATTGAAAGTCGGCCACCTTTTTTCGTGCCAAGATCGTGCTCGAATTCGATTCTTTCACTATCACGAGCCTTGGATCTAACGGGATGTTCCCCGTTTTAATCGCTCGAGTTTTAACCCTCTTCGTCCCTATTTCGGTGAGTATCTATATTCTTCTATATATATTTTATATATATTTTCGAATTTCGTCAGGTTCTTGAAATCTTAAAATTTTGACATTGCATCTTTGTTGTTATTATTCGATAGATATTTTATTATAGAATTATATAATCTGTGTTTGATTATTTAAATATTTATTTAGGAAAGATAAATACAGTAATTAAGAGTAAGCTTAATTCTTTGTTTTCTTTCTTGGAGAGTAATTTAAGTTCAATGGAAGTTAAGTATGATTATTAATGGAAAATTCCATGTGATTTAATTTTAATTGTGAATCTTGTTAGTTTAGATATTACTTGGTTCAATTGATGAAAGATATTGTGTCAAGAATAATCTGAACTTTTTCCAAAGACCTACTTTAAGAATCTTCGAATCGAGATGTTCCATTTTTTTTTTTTTTTTTTTATTTGTTTTAAAGTATCATTCCGAAGTTTCCGTTACATCTTCTGCAAAGTCGAACTCGAATGTTAAACTATCCGCTACAAACGGATCGATCCACAGCAACAGTTTGGTAACACAACTTCGTAAGATAAAGTTACATACAAGACGTAAAAAGAAAATTATAGATAGAAAAAAATAAACAATATAAAATAATATAAACTATCATTCATTAGTTCAAACGCTAATTAAATTAATTTTCAAGTATCAGGATATTGCATCGAATATGCACGAAAAAGGAAAATGTTAATCCACCATCACCGCAAATAATCACACAATCCTACCCACAAACAGCAATAATTCAATAAACTTTGTTAAATAAATATCAAATATCATATCATTAACTCCATAAAGAAGTGGATTCGTCTCATTTTCGAATTTTGTTCAATATCAAATATCACATCCAATATGTTACATCAAGTATTAATTATCATTACGTTTTGAATCAATCAAATTCACACACCTCGTTTCTTCAATCTCATCTCGTGTCGAATATCACGTTAAATATTATTTCGACCAGGAAGAATAAATTCACCTTACCTTCGAGTCAAAATATTATCCTTCCCCTTCAGGAGGAATAGATTCTTAGAGCCTCGGATTCCAGCTAGAGAATCGTTGCTTGGTAAAATCAAAGCACAATCGTCGAAATCCGCTTACGAGCGAACCCGTCCATTTCATGCCTTTCATCGTCATTTACGATCATTCCTATTTTTCTGACTCGAGGTGAATCGAGCCACGAAAGGATTTAACCGTGCTTCCGCCACCCTCCGTGTTCCTTCGAGTAGCTGGCCTCCTTTTGTCGACATCCGGCGAGAGGGTGGATAAAACCACCCCTATTGATCCCGCTCAATAGATTCCCCTGCCCTTTCACCTGCCATCAATCCCGCTGTTTTGACATTCCTCTCGCTCGTCCTCGCTCGTTTCACGGCATTAATAGAGCGCAACCAGCAGAGAAGGAAATAGATATATATATATATATATACACACACACATATAAGGTAGATACGAATGGTACGATGTTCTTTCTTTATCTATACCGTGAGAGGAGATCCTTTCAACGGCGAAGAACTTCCTAAATAAGCGTAATCCTTTTCAGTTAGCTCGGCCCCCTTAGAAATCGCTCGCGTCGAGGATGCGCCCGGGGATCATGCGAATTCGATGAAAGATTCTTGTCCCTTTTCCAACCTTTCGCCTTTTTTTCATCTCCTCCTCTTCTTCTTCTTCTTCTTCTTCTTCTTCTTCTTCTTTGTGATCTGGAAATGAATCGTTGGGTTTTTATCTCTTTTTCTTCTTTTCATCTTTATATTGTATATATAAATAGGATTTAGGAACGTGCAAGAAGGGGATGGAAGGGGTTGGGATCGAGGGCAAGGAAGGTATATATAAATTTTGATATTGATCCTTCGAGTAAGATTGAAATAAAATTTTTTTTTTCGTTTCATTTTTACAATTCTCGGTTGGAGGGTTATATAATTCGATAATTAATAGCGGATAAGTTGGAAAAGAGTTGGTTAGAGGAGGAAGAGGAGAAAGGAAGAAAGGAATTATTGACATTCCACCCTCTTTTTTTCTTTCGTTTTATAATTTCTTCGAAATGCTTGAAAGCTGGTGCAGGAAGGATTTAAACGGATTCTTTGTTTTGTTTTCGTATTTGTTCCAGGAGAGGGTAAACAAACGACTTCGTGCGAGAACAATGAAAAAGATTGTTGCGAAGAATCGAGTAAAAAGTGTATAGTTGATTCCGATGATTCCTACGAGGATTGCGAAGATTTGTTCGAAGATGCAAAAGGGTAAAAATTATTCCATTTTTTTTTTCTCCTTTCCCCCCCATTCTCTCGAATTGTTAAGTTGATCTTTTCGATGCGTGATATTATTTTAGAAAAAAGTTAAAAGTGCCAAGAATATTTTATGGCACGCGAACGCATAAGCAAATTGAACAAGTTGTGAAGGAATTGAGGAAAACTTGTTATAAACATAAGAAGTAAGAAATTTCTAGTATTTTATGTGGAAGATAAATTTTTATGTTTATTATTATTATTATTTTTTTTTTTTCTTAGAATGACTATTTTAAGCAGTAGAGAGTATACTTGTATACAAAATACCACTAAAAATAAAACCGAGCTTTGCAATGAATTATTGGATACTGCAAAGGTTTGTGTTCAATTAATTTAAATTAATATTTCGTTTGAAGGAAAAGTTGCTTTGTAAAAATTTGTTAATTCTTTTTTTTTTTTTTTTAATTTTTATATTAAATTAAAATTATTGAAGAGCTTAAAAGAAAACTCGTACAAATGATAAATACATTTGTTTTTAAAGGAATGATGCAAATTGTTAAAAATTAATTTTCTTTCATATCGCAAATTTCTTGAATAAATCTTTTTTGACACATTCTTGTGCACAAAATTGAAATCAAAAAAAAATATATTTTTATACACAGCACAAAGGATGTCCATATTACAACGAAACTAATAAAAAAACAATTGGCACATTCTGGGCGTTGGAAAGACTTGGTTTAAGACCGATATGGGATATCGAAGATTTGGTGAATATTGGAAGGGACAAGGAATCGTGCCCATACTTTGCAGCGAGAACCTTGATGGACACTGCGGATATTATTTTCTGTCCTTACAATTATATCATCGATCCTAATATTCGAGAAAGCGTGAGTACATTTATTATATTAATAAATAAAATATTTTCTTTGATTTTTATATTCTAATATAATTTAGTTGCAACTGGATATGAAAGATCAGGTGATCATCTTGGATGAAGCTCATAATATAGAAGATATTTCTAGAGATGTTTCTAGTGTTGCTTTTCGCGAGGATCATCTCCAAGCTACTGCACATGAATGTGAAACTCTTGCGAAACAGAGGGCTGAAGATTTCGCGACTTATGATACTCTCAAAACGTTTCTTCTCGAATTGGTGGCATTTTTAAAAGACATGAGTCTTGACAAAGTCGTAAGTATTTTTTTATTTAATTAAAAAATTATTTGTTAAACTAAATTTTTTAAAATTAATCAGAAAATATATTCTAAAAAAAAAACTACTGAGTGTGATAGAAATATGATAGTTTAATTAAATTAAATCGAAGCTACTTTACATATAATTTTTTTAAAATCTATTACTTTAAATTCTACTAAACTCTAATCCTATGCTATTGTTATAGAAATATAACAATTTCTATCTTCTCGTTAATCTATTGTAATTAATTTATATCTAATATAATATATATCCTTTTAATAGGATTACAATAATGAAAATCGTTCAAGTAAATATTGGACTGGTGTAGAACTAGTACAATTATTTAATATGAAAGGTTTAAACGAGACTGTCCTTTCTACGTTTCTGATGGCCTGCAATAAAGCGATTTCGGATTTAAATAAAGCAAAAGAAGACAATAGAATGTACAAATCAATATTGAAGCCAATCATATCATCTAGCACCAAAATGACAATTGAAAATCTAATGTACACTATAAGAATGATCACTTCTAAGGAATACAAAAATGATTATAGGGCATGCGTGATTGAGAACACAGTAAAAGATTTCAAACATGTACGTGAGTCGAGAATTAATAAAAAAAATTAAATATTATTTATTTTCAATAATTACTTAAAAAATTACTTAACAAATTTTATCTTACCTTTTAAATGATAGATCCAATTATCTTAAAATAAATTATATTCTCAAAAAAAAATTCTAAACATTATCTTTTATCATATTTGAAATTCTAGGTAAGTGAAAACGCGTGGATGTCGGTAAAGAAATGTGAACAACGTGTACGAACCTTGAAATTAGTGTGCATGAATCCTGGCGTGGCCTTTTCACCGCTCGCTCTAAATGCTCGCTGTATAATACTCGCGTCCGGCACCCTGACGCCAACCACGTCATTCCAAAGTGAATTAGGAACGTCATTCACGCACGTGCTAAACACTGGACACGTGATACCTAAGGAACAAGTTTATGCGACCTGTATACCAAAAGGACCAAATGGGATACTGCTAAAAGCTAATTACCAAATTGTGAATACTTGGCAATTTCAGGTAAGCTTCTAATTAAAAATCCAAATGTCCAAGTGGGATCTAAGGGTTGTAGAGGATTGTTTAACGTGAAATTAAAAACAAAATTCCAAATAAAAATATAACTTTCGAGGAATGCTTTTGATTATTTAAAAATAGTATCTTTTTATTTGAGATCTTTGATATTTTGAGATTTTCTTCTTATAGGATGAATTGGGCCAAGTGTTACTAGATGTTTGCGAGTCGATACCTCATGGAATCCTCTGTTTTTTCTCTTCCTACAACGTAATGAACATACAAATGGAGAGATGGAGACAAAATTCTATTTGGAATAAAATTACAAGTGTTAAAACTGTTTTCATAGAACCTCGTCATGGAGGCGGACTTACTGATATTATGAACGAATACCGTGAAGTGATAGAGTATACTTCGACTGAACCAAGAGGAACAATCACTGGAGCTCTATTCTTGGCAGTTTTCAGGGGAAAAGTAGCAGAAGGAATTGATTTTAGGGATAACGAAGCTCGTTGCGTAATAACTGTGAGTTTCCACAATATGATTTAAATATGATTTAATATCACTTAAAAATCATAAAAAAATCATGAATAATGTTGTTTCTCAGGTTGGAATTCCATATGCAGTAAGAAAGGATCCTGTAATTGATATGAAAATGACGTACAACGATATGAATGTTTCGAAAGGATTATTGAGAGGTTCAGAATGGTATTCTATTCAAGCTTACAGAGCTTTGAATCAAGCATTAGGACGTTGCTTGAGACACATTCATGATTGGGGAGCAGTATTGTTGGTAGATGAAAGGTTCGTATTGATTTAATAACATGTAAATGGAGACATTTTATTACAAATATTCAACGTGATTTATTAATCTCTTAGATTCCTGGTGCCGCAAAACAAGGAGAATCTTCCAAAATGGGTCAAATCAATGGTAAATTTTTTAACATTGATTTCGTATTGTTTTAATAATCGAGAAAATTATTAATGAAATTTCTATTCTCGAATTTACAGTGGATCAAACAAAATGAATATGATTTAAAAAGAAATCTTAAAAATTTTGTGGAAAAACAAAAGGCAAGAGAAAATAAAGAATAAAATGTTTTAATTTAGAAAACGTGATATTCAAAAATAGTGCGTTATCTTTAAAAACTTTTTTATATATATTAAAAATTATATTTTTAAGAAAATATTTTATTTTAATATTCAAGAATCAATTATATGCTGAAATTTAAATAGATCATAAATTGTATTATTGAAAATTATATATATATATTTTATATATGTTTAAACTATTCTTTTTTTTTTTTTTTTATTTACAATACATACTTCACACATTTTAATTATAAAATCACAAATTATTTTAGAAATGCAAATGCTTAATATTTCTAAAAATTGAGCGTATCTCTTTTTTGTATCATTCTGAGATGTTTCTTCTTAATTTTTTTCAATTTTGCAGTATTTGTGATCTATAAAATAAAATAATTTATAATTAAATTCAGTTTCAATTTCAATTTGAATGTATCATAGTATTTGGGTCTATGCTTATTAGATTGTATGATATATTATTGGAAAATATTTTGGGTTAAAATATCTAAATTCGGCATTAACATAATGATCATTACGACGATCAAAATATATTTAAACCAAATTTAACTAACTTTAACAATTAAATAACTTAATCTTATATACAGCAATGTTATAGTATTAATCGCGGCTCCTTAATTCAACGAATTGGATAGTATATAATGATAATTTAATTTAATTTATGCCTGAAAGATTATAATAATTATAACATAGATTATTGCCGAAAATTTATATTTTTCGTGATATTAAAATAAAAAATTTTTTGTTATTGCTATATTGATGCATATTCATATATGCATAACGTCAATATACGATCGCTATATATTTATTGTTTCTATGAATAAATCATAGTGACTGATATAAAACTGATATAATGGATGAATTAATATCAGTTAATTAATAATATGATTTCTATTCCTATCTATAGAGACATTTGAATCCACTGAATGCGAAAATAAAATAAAACAAAAAATAAAACAATCCTTAGATGATTGAAATTACAATGATAATATATCCTAACTTAATTATCCTAACTTTATTATAATGGGGCATTTATAATAATAATTATCATCTATACTGATTTCTTCTTCATTTATATATTTTATAATAATATATATCATATGACTCGATATGCACAGACCTGAATACTATAATATTAATTTTAACATTACATAAATTATTTTTTTTATATGTTTTTCATATTTGTAATACAAATACATAATAAAATATTTAATTTAATCAAAAATACTTACAACTTGTACAATTTCACTCTTCCTCTGATTCTCTGCAGCACGTTTTAAATTGGCTCTTCTCCTTTCTTTTTTTGCTTCCTTTTCCGCTTGCTTTTTTGCTTTTATTTCCCGTGACATTTCTTTAACATGTTTTAGATCTTCCTTCAATTTTTGTTTTTTATCAAAAGACAATCGTATACCACGTGTTTTAACAATAGAAGAAAACCTATTTATAAATATAACACAAAATAAACTTAACATTACTGAATATATTTTATTTTTTTTTTTTACAAACCTTTTCTTTTGTTCTTTCCATATCCTACCAGATTTTGGTTTTCCTTTAGGAATTTGTTCCTCTAATGACTTTTCTTTCTTGGTTTTTACTTTTTTAGATTTATTGATACTATCTGAATCTTTTGTATTTGTGTCTGAAATATCTGATTTATTATTCAATATATCTTCTGCACTAATTATCTTCTCATCAGTTGTCATTTTTTCATTAGTGATTCTTATTTATAATAATAGAACAATACACAATTATTGCTTTTATTATAAACAATTAGAATATAAACAATTAAAATAGGTTAGATAATCACGTGGACGCGGGTAACCATATTGCGAATGATTGACAACGCACCACAGAGACATCTACTAACGAATGCTGGAAATTTTTAACAAAAATAAATTCATGACTTCTCTTATAATTGCTTTTATAATCATGACATTAAATGTCATGATTTTTATCGATATGAAAATTAAATATCACATTGTCATGGCATTGAATTTGATATCGCGACATACATGCTGTCATAAAAATATTAAAAATTATAAAATCAATTTAACGCCATCTTTAGAATATTAATAAAAACAAAGAAAGCAAATAATAAGTAAAGGATAGATATAAGAATTAATTAACAGCGCCCTCTTTTGAATATGGAATGATATTTTTGATATTCAATCCAGACGGCGATAGTGGCTAATTCTGATCTTATTTCTATCTTTCTCGTATTATTTGCTTTCTTTATCTATATATGTTTCATCTACGGCACTCTGAAGATGGCGCTGATTCCATAATTTTTATCCTATCTCTTTCTTTTTCCTACTATTTGCTATCCTTATTTATTATACTTGCTTTACAAAATTTATGCGCCAAAACACTGATATCCGATTAATAATCATATCCGGCTGCGATATCTGATTAATTTTTTTATCTTCTTTATTTAATCTATTGGTTAAAAATCTTAACAAAGTTTATTCCATCCAATGTTTTGTTTCTGTATTGCATAAATATTAAGATTTATAATTGTATATTAGTAATAAATATTATTTATACCGAAACAAAAATTTATTAAAAATTATGTAGACAAAATTATATGAAACGAAAAGGTCAATTTATAGAAATTATTTCTAAAACAATAAGAAAATATATTTTTATTATATAACAATAATGTTTCCTTTAATTAAATTGTTTTAGAAAAACATTGCAATTATAATCTAATTCACAGACTGACAAATCGTTAAAAATGACGAGAATTATTTTAAAATTATTTCATGCTATACAACCACGAGACTTATTTTAAAAATCTCACTTAGATCATGCATTCGATTTGCAAATTATTTGAATTACACTTATAATATGATGAAGATATCTTATGCTACATGAATGTAATAGTAATGTATTTACATATTTACATGATGAAAAATCATGCATTGAAATTATACATTCAATCAAGGACAAGATATATATATTTACAAACCGTATTTTCAGCTATTATTAGCTGATTATATTTTATCCATTCGTATTGTCGTCAAGCAATCTGCTTTGATTTATTCTTTTGCGAATGCTTCTTGGGAAGAATAGTTACCAACAATGCCGATACTACGAAATGAAAGAAGTGATAAGAAATAATAAAAATTTCAATTAAATAAAAAAAGAATTAATTTATCATGATCATATCATGATATTTCATTATTTATAGGAAAGGATTTATAAAAAAGATAATATTACCTAGGGAAACAGAGGCAATCATAAAGAAAGGACCCAGACAAGTTAAGTTGAATAACACCGGGAACAATAAATTGCCTGTAACAGCTCCTATTCTGCCGATCATCATGGAGAAACTAATTGCCATAGTTCTGAAAAAAAAAAACATTAAAATAGTTAGAAATATGATATAATAGAATATGGAAGAAACATTTATAGAGAATAAAACATTTTTACACCTTAAACACGTAGGAAAATTATCAGCAACAATGTTTACGACGCAAGCACCACCTATACTCGACATTGCTACGAATACAGAGCACAAACCGAGTATACTATTGCTGTTTTCAGCCCAATAGAGTGACGTGCAGCAACTGGCTGCTACCATGAAACAACTTGCTGAAAAAGATAAAAATTAATATTATATTAATTTCACGAAAATTAAGTCTAGATTAAAGAAAATTTGGATAGATTAACTAACCTATAAGCTTCTTCTTTCCTATTACAGTAATCAATGATCCTGCCAAAGTGTATCCAATAACACCGGTAATCGCAATCACGATAGAATTAATGAACACTTTTGAATTTAATTCCGCCTAAAATAAAATGCATAAATTATAAATGTAATAATAATACGATGTATAATGTGAGAAAAATTTAAATTTTAATAATAATGAATATTAAACAATTGATTGTAGAGATTAAAACAAATACAAAAATTGACATACGAAAATATTGATTGTGATTTATTTATTAAGCTACAAGTAATTTATTTTTTGAATGAAGATGGAGACAATCTTCATCAAATGTAAATTGTTTATAACTTGATAAATAAATCTCAACTTTTGTATTTGTTTCTTTTTTTCTAGAATCTAAAAAATGAATATAGTTATGCACGTAAGAAATTAAATATATATAAAGATAATTATTTTAATACCGGTATGCATGTGTGAGCAACGTTTAAAGTTTCATTTACGAAACTTAACGAGGAACTATAATTCGATTGCCGTTGGCCTAACATATAACAGAAACGTGGCTGAGAGCTCGAATATTCGTGTGTCGTGTAATCACTTTTGAAATGTTCCATCATAGTAAACAATTGTGGCATCCATAATCTAATCGAGTTTGACCTAAAAATTTAATAATTTGTCATTGATTCATTAAAATTATTATGAGAGATTAAGACTATTCGAAATATTATTAAATATTATTAAAAGTCTTTAAATAATACGTTAAAAATTTTTACGCAAATTTTATTTAATAAAATCAACAATGTTGAGAATATATTTGAAGGAATATTCGTTAATTCTAACCCTATCGTGGCGCCCAATTGAATTAAACTTATCACGATAAGTTTGAAGATGTTTGGTGGCAGAAAGAGGGGTTTGATCTGTTGCCAGCAGGCTCGCAACTTGTCCCGTATATCGTCACTCGAACATTCAACGGAATACTCTTCCTCAAGATCTTTTATCTGGAACGAATATCACCTTCCTTTGATAAATCTTTCACGCGAATATTAATGAAAAATTTCTGAAATTAAATTGTCCATATTTTTTAAAATTTTCCAACCAAATCGTGTATAGCTGGGAAAACAATTAATAAAAAATTAAAATTCTTTTTTTAAAAAACTGCAACATCACTCGTATATACGAAGATTAATTTAAATCATAATATAATTATTCCACGATAAAACAAATCGAAGCAAAAAAAATATTCAATTCTAAAAAATTCAAAAGATTCAAAACTGTCTCGAAAAATATAAGAAATATCACTGATCACGTTGCCAAAATTGCTTACTGGATATGTGCTTGGATCCTTGCCGGTGTTCACGGAATATATCTTTTTAAAAACCTCGAGAGCCTCATCTGTTTTGCCTTTCAATAAAAGAAAACGAGGGCTTTCGGGGAACGCGAAGATGGCTATGCAGGCAAGAAATTCTGGCAACGAGCAAATCGCTAAAAACACACGCCATGAATTGATCTCTATATCCCCGTTTCCTAGGTTAATAATCCATTTCTGGGGTATGATCAACCATGCGATACCTGAAACATAAAATATACATTTCTTTTCATTCACGATTGAAAAGTATAACGTAATTTTAAGAATATAATAAATTCTCAATTGAATTTTACTAATTTTCATAGAGAAAAATGATTTATGCATTCCAAATTTTCCATTATTTAAGGATGCAACAACATTCGTTTTAAAAAAAATTTTATAACATTAAAATTTTATGAAAAAAAGAAAGTGAAATCAAAGAAAATTTATTTTATATTTATCTAATTTATATGATTAGGTAATTTATATGATTAGAAAAAATAATTGTAGTAAATAAATTGTGTAATATTAAATACAATCGTAATTTGAATAAATCACTCAACTTTAGATAAAAATAATACGCAAAGATACGTAAATATAATAAAATGATACTCACACGGCAGAGAAATATTTCCAAGTGAGAAAAACACTCCTAACCACATATATGTTCGAGATCGTTGAGCATCGTTATGTACTTCCGCCAAATAGGACATCAACGCTGCGTATGGGCCGGAAATGCTGATATTAAAAGAAATTTAATATTTGAGGAATTTTGAAAATTGAAATCTCTGATCTCGTTACACATCAATGTGTAAAACAATGATATACGAATTTTTATTAATCATAATCACAAATATCTCGATATAATTTACATTGCTATAATTATATATATACGTAATACATTTAAATTAATACATGACAATCTTTTTTTTTCCAAATCATACGTGAGTTTAAAATTTTTTTTTCATTCGTCAGTTCAACAGCTCACAGTATATACATATAAAGTAATGTACTTGATAACGTTAATATAGATATCGAACGCAACGATTCAAGTTTTCATTGTTATACCGATCGTTCTATCAACTTACATTACTCCGTCGAAAAACTTGAACAGAATTAAAAGCCATGCGGTATGTGAGAAACATGTCACCAGGCTCATGATACCGGTGAACATGTAACCGTAAAACATTATCTTCTTACGGCCAAATGTGTCAGTCATGAATCCCCAGAAGAACGAGGTGCATATCATACCTGAAATCAGTCACCAATTTTTCTTAATAATTGACAAGTTAACAATCATGGAATCATTGATTGATATTAATGAGATTCATTAATAGAAATCAATATACGTCCATTCATTTAGATTCGTAAGTTAAGTATTTTGATTTATTGATTATGAAAAATTATCGAAGACACAAGGAAATGATTTATATTTCTGTGAAATTTTTTTATTAGTAGATATATTCCGGTTTAAAGAGAGAAATGATTCTACAGGAATTATATATAAATGATTTGTTTATGAAAATTGAAAATCGACTAAAATATTCGATTCAATATATTGAGAATAATAATATTATTATCACGAGGACACAATAATTACTGCGATTAAACAAATTTTGATATGAATAATGAATACAATAAGAAGCAATAATCTTTTTATTTGCAGATAGATAAATCAGAAACGAAGGATGAAATTTTTTTATAAACAATAGCTTAATATTTCATATGTCGTTATGAAATTTGTTTACATATAACATTTTTGTTTTGAATCATTAAAAAAGTTTAAAAATTATAAACATACACATAACATACACATAACACATTGTAAATCAATCTAAATTGTTTATTTGTCTATATTCATTGATATTTTCGTGGGATTTTCCGTTTTCATAAATTCTCGTATCTCTTCTACCTGTTTTTATTATTATTATCGTTATATCAGCTTCTTTAAAAAAAAAAAAAAAACATACGGTACTGATACTGATAATTTATTTATC
>NW_006263384.1:283094-290335 GCF_000469605.1 Apis dorsata
ATCGTATTAAAGATAACATTGGAGAAAAACATTACGACAATTACGACGATTTATTAATTATGTGATAAAAAACTGATAAGCTTCTAATAGTTTTTTTTTTTTAAAAGTTTATTTCCTTCGAATGTTTTGCCTCGTGATTTATTTTGTGTAGAATAACGTGTGACGAATGGTTCAATTTGAATTACACGCATAAAAATCGAAACAATGCAATATAAATTCATAATACGATATAAAATACCATAAATAATATAGCAAATAAATTTAAGCATGCTAATATCAACTATAAAACAAATTTATTTAACAATTTCTCGAATAATAACGCGTTATTTTTTTTGATTATGATTTCAGTTATAAAGATGAACTACATCAATTAGATTTAAGACGTAAAATATTTATAAATATGATCTCAATATGAAAAATATCTTCGTTTCTGATTATATCGCAAAATTTTATTTCGAAAAACAATCCGTTCTCTTTCTTAGAAAAAATTTCCAAGAAAGTTTCGATCCCAATACCTTTTGAAATTCATATAGGGATTCATTTGTTACATATCTTTAAGTATATTCACTGATAAGCAACCAAGCCTTATTTCCTTACCTGCCCAAATAATTAAAAATCTAACAAGGTATTAATATATTCGTAAGACGAGAAGATCGCTTCTAGAGGCTAAAGCAAATAAAAAAATTGATATAGAAAAATAATCTCCACTCTATCTCTATTTCGCCTCATCTAATGAAAATCAACTTATAATTTGAATAACTCTACACCGAAATTTTTATATACCAACTTTTGTATTTCTTTCGACCCATACTCGATCGATTCTCTAAATAAATTCCACGAATATATTAACACTTTGTATACGCATACATTCCTGTCCAAAAGCTTGAAGCTCTCTTCACTTTTTAAACAAAATATTCGTATATTTATAAAATATTTCTATCAGAAATTCTGTTTCATTTAAATACAATCATATTACATTTTAAAATTGATTAATTATCTATAAAGTATTTCCAGAATGTAAAATGCAAAAAAACGTGTCGTTTAAAAAACGAAGGGTGAGCGTTTCGAGCGTGAGCGTACATATGAAAATCGGGAAGCGATTTCTAAGTGGACGAATCGAACGATCTGCCGATCTCGAACGCGAGAGATCACTCGAGAATCAATGGCGAACGTTCGAGATCGTTAGCCATGCGAGCCACGCAGGCCAATTGCAGGATGAGGTTACAAGAGTGTGTCGTTTAATTACCATGTCTGAAACTCGCACAAATACATTCCCTAAATTGTCCATAGCGTACACCAGAACTGTTTGTTCTAACCAGAAACTCGAAGCGTACCAAATGCGCGCTTTGACTCTCTGTGTCTTAAGCTCAACCTGTAATTATAGTCGCGGTTACGCGGTTACGCCAATAAATGAATATACCACCTGCGAACGTCATCGAGTTGAGTAGGCCCTTGTCGAACATGGTGAGGCCCAGATCGCACTCAGCTGACGGCAACACGTACGATATGGCCGAGGAGGAGAAGATGCTGGAGAAACTGGCTGGCAACACGGCCAATAGTAACAGATAATTGAACCTTCCATAACCTGTAGAACCAATTAAATAAATTTATCTTTTTATGTTCGTATTGGAAAGAAAATTTATTCGAAAGGAAATCTTCTTTATTTATTTTTTCTTTATTTCTTTAAATCTTCTTTATTTAGTTATTATATTTATATTTATATAAGTTATTTATATTATATTTTTATTAAATTATATTTAGTTATATAGTTATTTAGTTAGAAAAATATGTTTATGCTTTAAGTATGTGTAGATGAATAATATAATTGATTTTTGGTTAATATTGTGTTCAAATATAATTTTTTTTTGATAATTATAAGGAGAGAGATGCAATGTGGTATTTCATGGATGAATAAAAAAATTGTATTAAGGTTTAAGTTTAAGGTGTCTAATAAAGTGATGATGCAATCGTTCTATTACTTAAAAAGAGGAAATAATATTTTTTTTTTCACTTAAAGCTTTTTCGAGAGAAACGAGTTTGGAAAATGAAGGAAATGATGGAAATGATAATTTTGATTGGATGTTTTTGAGAGCTTGAGCTCGGATATACACCAAATGTGTAAGCAAACTGGATTCAAAACCAGATTTTTCGTTCCTATTCGCGTATTCGTGTTGCTTTTTTTTTTCTGCAAAACATTTCTCTTGCTGTTGCCTTCCAAATACGTATGTATATTTTTTTACTCCCATTCTTAAGAAAGAAACCCTTTTCTGTTCGTTTCTTGGAAGAAAAAAAAAAAGAAACAAGCAAAAAGATGGAGATTCTTAAACATTTACATATTTCTTTTTCTTTTTTTTCTTTTTTAATAAATGTATCTATTTTTTATATGGTTGTTTTGAAAGAAAAATTCTTTTCCTTTAAGAGAGATCTGTCTCTCTTAAAAAAATTTGGAAGATTAGAATATAAAAAAGATTAACGCGAGAATTTACAATTATTATTATATTTGTATAATTATTTAACATATATATTATTTATTTTTAAAAAAATTACAATATGTTTAAATTATTTCTTTAATTTTATTTTATTTTATTAATTTTTCACAAAAATTATATGAAAGTATATATTTATAATTTGAATTATATATTTATGACATAATTTATGTGTTAAATGATAAATACTTACCAGAATTAATTATTGCTCGCTCGAAATCTGCAGGACCAGATTCCTCAGACTTTTCGTCCTCACCTGTAACGAAACAAAGATGTATTTACAAATTATTTATATCTTTGTTATAGATTTTTAAATCTCATAATATTATTATTAATATAATAATATTCCAATAAATTATTTATAAATTAATAAAAAATAGAGATTAGAATTTTTAATATATGCTTATATAATACACCAAGAAATGATTAATTTTAATAAATGTTCCAAACGAGAAATTTTTTATTAAACGATTCTAGATACAAACGATTAATTCTAAACTTGTTATTGATAATTTCATTGAATAAATAAAATTGAAGCAACAAAATAACATACATCGGAAGTGATTGTATCTGAACATCGAAAACAAGTCGAAGATTCTTTTAAACACCATCATTCACTCACTATACCCAAAATAAAATAAATTATTATCATTAATAAAATGAAATAATCGATAAGTAAAATTTATTTTAATTTTAAATATTTTTTTTTAAATATTTAAACTTGTTTACGTTTCTTTCATAAATGTTCAATTAAATTTAAATCCGAAGATTCTATCATACAAAATAAATTTCTATAATTCTTAGATTAACTCTTTGATCGAAAATACTATATTACCATATATACTATATCATATTAAAATAAATTTTAAATATTTCAAGATATGTCGTCAGAGAATTGGGAAGATATTTATATATCTAAAAATTGGAAGAATATTTTATTGAACACGTATCCAAGAACTTAAAAAAAATGGTTTTCTCGATAAATCATAGTTCGAAATGAGGGAATATAAAAAAGTTACGGGTCCTAATCCCAATGATAAATTTTAATCAATTTTTTCTATTCAAAGAATCGGTTAATCGAAGATTGAATGAACTATAGTTCTATAAAAAATATGAAAAATATACTTCAAAAGTTTTAAATTGTGTATATCGATTCTTAGAATTAATTAAATTTAATTAAACATTTATGGAAAATATTCAAACAAGCAGAATTGTAAAAAACTATTACTGTTTGCAATTTAAAAGATACTAAAATATAACAATAAAGTTTATTTTGAAATCTTTAAAATCTATTGAAATACAAATATAATTATATATATATATGCGATATATAATATAAAGTGAACATGCCTTTAATTTACAGTTCAATATGTAATGAGCAGTTAAATTATAATACGATAATATTATAAAAAAATCTGTACTGTTTCATTGGATAAAAGAAAGTGAAGAAAATTTAAATAAAATAAATTATGGTGTTAATTAATAGAATATAAAATTTAATATTTTAACGATTTTTAACACTGTAACAAGTTTAAATACGATTAGTTAATAGTGCGATGACGGTCACGGCCGAACTGAAGAATTAAATACGAATAAAGTTTCGAGTCGAATATTTGTATACACTCGATGACTTGTGTCGATCGACTTCCATGTATCTATACAAGAAATATTATAAACACACGAGATGTTTGAAATTTCTCAAATTTATATAAATATTTGAAAATTAATTAGAAAGCATATGTTCATGTATAAATTTTATTATTTATTATTTTATTTTAAATAAAAATTTATAACAATTTGTGTTATTAATTTTAAAAAATATCTTATTTAAAAAATGTGGTTATTATTGAAAGAAAAGACAATGAACCGTATAATTAATTAATCAATAAATTCAATTGACATTAAAAACGTTAAAAACGTTGAACGAAAATGTAAAAATTTAAATAAGGAAAAAAGTTTATAAATTTCGAAATATTATAAATCATTATTAGGAAATTTTGTAAAATTAAATGTTCATACAATAATTATAATGTATTCTTTATAATTTTTATGTTATATTAATATTATACTAATGAATTTTTTATAAAAAAAAATTATATGTTAATATAATATGTGAGAAAAATAACAAAATTACAATCATCATGGATGATAAAATTATTCAAAAAAAAAAAAAAAAAAATTAGAAAAAGATGAATGACTGAAAAAAAGCATCAACAAAACAAATATAATTTCTTTATCTTCCATATCGGTGTTCAAACAAATTTTATTGGCAAATAATTAAACATCCATTTTTTTGATCCTATAATTTTATCATTCGTTTTAATTAAAAATATAAACGAGGAGTAATTCGTTATCTTTTATTATCAAGGAGATACAAATTTTAGTGTACAATGAATGTACAAATAAATCATCTAATTCCAATTGATAACGAGAGGGAAAATTTTGAGATATCGCGACAATGGAACAAAATATTTGTGAAAATAAATATTTAATAAACATACTATCCTTCTGTGTATTTAACATACGTAAATGATTATCTTCAGATAATTAATGCATTTTTCAATGCTTTCAAAAAAATATCGCGTAATGATTAATCATTATAATTGATATTCATCAACAATTAACAAACTTAAATTTAAAAATTCTAATTATACGTTGATTTAAAAGTTTTATTTATTTAAAACTCAATTGGGAAATCCTGAAATAATTTACAGCGTTTAAAATAATGTACACTTAAAATAATTTATGCATTTCTTAAATAGCATTTCCTTACCTTAGAATGCTTTGGAAAATCTTAAAACATAATATCATAAATAGCTCGAAGATAATTAAATAATTTATTTAAAAAAAAATACTTGTTAAAAATTTTTTTAAAAATAAATAAATGACAGAGACATCGTTTATAAAAAAATTACAATTATCTCTTATAAGTTGTTGACATGTTATGCAAACGATATGTAATCTCTCCAAAATCGATAAAATTGTATAAGAAATTTAACTTTGTATATCGTAATGACTTGAAAGACAAAAAAATTTTTCATGATAATTTATAATATTATAAGTTTCTGTTACAATTTTTAACTGATCAATAAAGAAAATATTTGCAAGATTATTTTAATTATAGATGTAACTTATAATCAAAGTTATAGAAAACTTATAGAAAAAAATAAAGAAAATTTTATTGCAACAATATCAAATTGTATATGTTAAATCCTTAATACACTTTCTAACTTTTTCAAATAATAATCTATAAAAGACTTTTTCCATTTAAATTTGCATTCCTAATTACCTCAATTATAACGATTTTATCTTATTAATATAATTATTACTATAATTATACTATATTATTACTATAATTACCTTAATTATAACAAAGAAATAAAAGAAATTTTAAGTAATATTCACTGATATTTTTATTTTTATTTTGTAATGAAATTTTGTAATAAAATATTATTTATAACATTACTATTTATATTTACTCGTACATCTTTCATTGCGAATAAACACTTTTTTGATCGTGCAAATATTTCAGTAAATTTAATATAAAACGAGAAAGTTGAAATTTTACGTGACTTTTGAAATAATTCAAAACGCTCCTGGTACGTGATTTCCTCGTTTTTCAGTTTGGTTCATGACAAATGTGATAAACAGGAGGAAAAACAATATTAAAGTGTTAATTCTTTAATTTATCTTTACTAGCGACAAAGCAGTTATATTTTCATATTTCTAATATTAAATGTTTTTATTAGTTTTTCATAATAAAAATTTCGATAATAATTTTAAAGTTAAACTTTAAACTTGTTTTTAAAATTAAGTTTAACTCACGAATAATAATTATTTACGAATAATTCATGCATTTGCAAGAAAATATTTTTCATCTACGAGACATACAAAGATTTCAAATGTTGATGGAGGAGAAATGATCTTGAAATTTCTCTTTAAATAAAGTTTCATTCTTTTGCCTAATTATTTTGAATTAAATGAATTGTTAAATAAACAATATTTATATAGTATTGCTAACTTTAGAGCATCACAATAAATAAAAATTTAATTTCTTCTTAACAATATTTATCTATTTAAAAAGATTATCTATTTTCATAAACTAATGCATCATTATATGATCAAGAAGATTTAACTTTTATAATTAATAAATTTTAATTATATTAATAGAACTTTCCTAATTTTTTATTTAAAATTACAACAACTTGACGAAAATTTTATGTTAAGTTTCAATTCGAAACCATCTTCCTAAAAAAGAAACATAGAATAAATTTAGATAAAATAATTTTATATTATATTGATCAAAAATCAGACATTAAAAGAAAAGAATTTTGCATCAAAAGTTTTATATGCATCTTATAATAATCAAGAGTTTTTTTTTAAAATATGATTTATTTACTAAAATAATAATAATAATAATAATAATAATAATAATAATAATAATAATATTCTAATATCTCATCACATAAAACAAGGAAATAAAGAAAGCGAAAATGCATCAAAAAAAAATCTCATCACGAATTAACAAACTTGCCTTTGAACTTCACTGACGAATGCATTAAATATCCCCTTGTTTTCCCTCCTTGAGTCTATCGATCAGTCTATCGATCGTTCGCCACTGAGAAGAACTCGCACAAACACAACAAAAATGTTAAAGAAAAAAAAAATAAAAAAGACTATTGCGCGCTTCTTTTTTTCTTAACAACAAAGAAAAATAAGAGTAAGGAAAAGAAGGAAAGAAAAAAAAAAAAAAAG
>NW_006263384.1:290673-313826 GCF_000469605.1 Apis dorsata
ATAAAACAAGAAGCGGATCGTAGTTTCAGCTGCACGCACCGTTCATGCCTGCCGCGAAACTACAATTCGTGTTAAAATCAAGCGAACGTAAAAGCCTCCTGCGACACGTATGTAAATCCAGACCTTGGTGGGGCGAAACTGGTTATCGAAACGAATCATACCGGTGATAGACAAAAAAGTCATCTCCACCCGCACACAACACGCTCGATCGTCAATTTGTCCGATGGTCCATGCCTAAGAGATTTTGCACGAAAATCTCTTTCGAAAAATCAAGTAAGGCATCAGTAATCACATCTTGCAATTTGCGAATTAATATTGAATTTCACAAAAATGCAGTATTAATTGTGATTTTGGATATCGTTTCTTTCTTTTTTTTTTTTTTCTTTTTTTCCTTTTTTGAATTATATTTATTTCTTTGAATATGTACGAAATTAATTGTGAAGAAAAAGAAATTCGAAGTGAAACTTTTTATCTGTTTTTCTTCTATTAATTATTTCACATAAAGATAATTGATAATATTCTTATTAATATTTTAATATTGAAGCAATTTATCATACATAATAATGAATTTTAGAATATCGAAAATGTGTAACTGTATGACTGTTTAGTTTGATGTTATTCATGATGTTTTACTTACTTATTTATTACCTCAAATTTTATCAAAGATGTGATTCACGTTTCTTCTAGAAAATAAAACTGATTCATCTGTGGAAACATTATCAAGTGATTCACACGAACTGCTCTTCAAGATTGTTCTTAAATTTTTAACAAAATGTATTTCATGTGTTTTAAAATATATATTTTTAACAAAATATTTGTCAGTGAAATCATTAAATTTGATAAAATAAAATAGAATATGCAAAATTTCTATATACATTTACATGAACTATTAATTATCTGTTATGTGTCCGTTTTTGTGGCTACTTCCTTAAATTTGTAAACTAAATAGTGAACAAAATACATTATGGAAAATTCCATTTCTCCGTTTGACAATGACAAAATTTGCACTGTTCCTTCACTGATATGGATGTATATTATATGTACACACCCCTAATCCTCTTTCAATAAAGATTATTTACAAAGAAGATGGAAAAAACCGAAATAAACACGAAACCACGGCCGATATACATCTCCAATTTAATTATTTGATTTTCAATAAAAAAAATTGAAATGTAACAAACATGTGAAACATTAAAAGATTTTTAATATCAATTATAATTTATATATTTTTATAAATTTGTATTATTATTATTATATATGCTTATTATATAATATAAATATTATGTGATACAAATAATTATTACAAAAAAAAATATCCAAAATATAGATTTGGACAGTTTATCTATAAATATTATTATACAGTTATCAAATATTATTGAGTGATTGGCTAAAAATAAAATTAAAAATTAATATATTTATAAAATATTTGAACAAAATTTTCTATTTTCAATTTTTTATTTAAACATTTTCTATTTTGATAAAAAAAAATATAGGAAAGAATAGAAAAAAATATAAAATTGAAAAATTATAACAATTATTGTAGTATTTATCGGTATTGGGTATCATGACTCAAAATAAATCAATTTAAATATTGTATTATATAAAAATACTTTTTTTTTACCAATAATATTTTTTTTATCTCCTTTCTTTTTTAAAGTTTTATTAATTATCTTGTGATAAAATAAAAAGAAAATTATTTTAAATTTATTTTTTTGTAGAGATTTAAGAAATTAGAAATTACAGTAGCTATAATAATAATAATAGTAACTTGAGCGATAAAATTTTTTTTTACTTATTTTCACATGCAGAATGTGAATATAAGTAAAATATGTAGTTATTTACTTCATTCGTATCTAATCGAAAACTAGTTTAGTTAAAAATTTCTTAAAGTTGTTTTACTCGAAAACAAACGTCTCAAATGAAAAAATTTTATTATATATTTTGGACTTACTTTTTCACCGCATCAGAATCATCGCATTCAAGACATCGCATTCGTTACAAGAAATCCTGTAAAGATTTTTGAATTAATATTGGACAATATTTTTGCAATTAATGATTAACAATTGCGATTGAAATACGTAATATTTAATCACAGTAATTAATTAATAATTTGATGAAATATAAAGTTATAAAAAAATTGATAAACAAAAACTCAAAGAATCTTACCTTATCTAATTGCAACGTAAATGCGTGACTTTACTACTGTCGATGCTTTGGCCGCCTGATGAAACTAACTGCTATTCTGGTAAACTGACAGGAAACTCATTCATCAGGCGATGAATTATGGTATTATAATTGTAATATTCAAGATGATAAAAGTCTCCAGGACCTGAAATACAGATATTTATTCGTTAGTAAAATATAATAAAAAATATACGGCACATTATTTGCCATTAAATTACGATTTGGAAATTCAATTGTAAGATTCTAAGTAATTGTAAAAATATCAGACCATTCATGACGCCATTTCAAACTATTATAAAAGGAAATGTAAAATAAATGGCATCGGGCAAATAATAATCCATCGCATATATAGATGGCGCGAGAATCTTGTTTCACAATTTTGAACAATTTTAAATGAAATTAAACTACTAACTTTTCTATCGGTATATTTCATTTGATTCGAATAAAAAAATAAAAATGATTTACATACAAGTTAAATTAAATTAAATTATGCAGAAGTTTCGTAATTATTTTATAAAAATAAATAAAATTGATTATAACGAAAAATGAATGGAACATTTTTCATTGATCAATCCCTATTTTCATGTTTATAATTTTTTTATCTTAATTATAACCACATACTCATACAATGAAAAAAATTTTCTGAAAAAATAAAATTAAGACAAATAATTCTTCAAGGAAAGTTAAGTCCTTAACAATTACTTACTTGTAATTAATAAAGTAAACACATTTCAATCATTTTTTGATATCATTCTTAACCTTTGCTCTCAATCAAACATAAATTATGAACAAAACATGATAACTGTTCAATATGTAAAATTAATCTTTTAATTTCCCTTTCGATTTCTCTTTTTATCCCTTCTCAGCTATAAAAATACACGTATGAAACAATTTTTTGTAACAATGCATTTTGATGTAATGAATTCTTCACTTCACAATTTTATTTTCAATTTTAATAAAACTTGAATAGAAGATTTATAACAACACTGAGGATGAAGAAAATATCCATTTATATATATTTATAAAATGAAGTGGTCTATACTTTGAAATAGAGTATATAGCTTATAACTAATGATTGTAATCATAGAATAAATTTTATTTTATGTTATAATGAAACTTACATTGTATATCTTTCTGTCATCAATTACATTATTAAAATATCAATTAAATAATAGAAATAAATGGATCTTAAATTAAATAAACATTCTTATATATATTTCTCTTAAAATTTATTAATCATTCATAAGATTATTAATCATTCATTAATCATTCATACCTGCACAAATCATCTTTAATTTTTAGAATGAAACTGTTTCATTCCTTTGTTGACGTAAAAATTGATATTTATGAATCACTGTTCAAATGTATCATAATTTATGATAATATAATTTATGGAAATATATTATTTATATTTCATGGAATTTGAGAAAGATTCAAGGAGATGCACAACTTCTTATCTTTTATTATTCTAAAAAATCTTGTTAAATAAAAAATAATGATACATTGTTTGATATATTGTTTCAATAAATATTCTATTTAATAAATTTCTACTTTATTTAACGAATTATATTTATACTGAATGATTTAATAATACATCAATTAAAATTGAGTTAAAAAAAAATAAACATTTTGTTATCTGCATCAAAATATATTATGTTTTACAATATATTTTTTAATCAATATGTAAGTATCTTATATAAGAACTTTCATTTGCGACGTATTCTGTAAATAAATTATTATAAGTCTCTACAGTTTCTTTTTAATTAATTACACTCAAGATATAAAGAAAGATTGTATTATTAGTATTCTTAAATAGATACGAATTAAATTTGTTCGATCGATAAATTCATCCTGTTAATTACTTAATTAAGTGGCTAATGATTGGTTTTATTATTTCAAGATTAATATTGAAGATCAATATAGAAAATTAATTGCGAATATTGTTTGTATCTAAGAATTTAAATATTTTTGTGACCTCATCAGAGAATATAATTGAAATGACTGTTGTGCAAGTATTGTGTACGTGACCAAATTATCATGAAGTTTTACCAGTACGATTCTGAAATTTATCTCTTATTCTGTTATAAATTATTAACTTTGACAACTTCGGTTTAACGTATATAGGGATATTCAAATTAAGTGACATATTTTTTCAAACTCGAAAACACGAACTATTCGAAATATTTCAGATTTCTTTGTTTTAATATAAAATCCGCTTAAACATTAATCAATGAAAGAGAATAAATTATCATTCAAATAACCTCTTCAAGCTCCTACTCGTTTTATCTAATTTTTCATTACATGTTCGCCACAATAGCAAAGATAATAGGAATTATTTCATTAATAGGGTCTGCAATTATTTTTTTATTAGCTTGTCAATCGTTTTTGGATTGACATAAATTTATAAGATGTATCATATGATCACATGACGCACGTTGAAGGAGATTACCAACATCATGTGATTTCACATTTAATGGATTAGAATTTTTCCTGTGGAATTCTTTGAAAAGTGAAGTTTACCTTGACAACCTGAAAAAAAAAATAATAAATCAATGAAGTAAATCCAATTATATTAATTTTTCGAATATTTTACAATTTACATTATAATATATATATAATATACATTATATCACACACAAATTTTAATTCAATCTATTGAAAAATTTTTCTAATAGAATATATTGAAACCTTTATACAAGAATATATTGAAACATATATACAAACCTTTTTTTTCAATGAATAGACATCATAAAGAATGAATATTTCTCTTCAAAAATTTAAATTTAAATTAATATAATATTTTGTTATTAATACCTTTTTAACATATTTTTAATTATTGAAGTTTAATTTCTTGTCATGCAACTTTATTTCATTTGCATCGTTCTTCATCGACGAGTCGATGTTGATAACTCTTGTTATCTATATGTGGCGCGTGCAAAAACATATTTCGAAGAATCGATTTATGTAATTGATAATAATGGAGCAGATGAAATCTCGTGGCTCGTAGCGTGATCAAGAATGAATGGCTCGCTTACTGAATTGAGCGTAACATCCTATTCAGGGCATGGTAAAATTTATTATAGTGATCTAGGATTGCTTGTGTTTCAATGTCTTTAATTATACTAATGGTTTAAGAATGGGAAATATAAAAATATAAGATAAATAGAATTTTATTGATTTTTCGAAATTAGATCTACATTTTGGTATAATGTGTTTGAATAATTTCACACATTATGTACATATTTTTGCCCTTGGCCTTCTTAATTTTTTTTTTAACACTATCTCGTTTTAAAATATCGTATTTCTCGAAGATAAGCTAGACACGTACGCTAATATCTCCCCTTTTTTTAAAAATAATGTATCCTTGACTTAAAGCTTCTTTTTTCGCTATTACACAATTAAATAAATACACGAACAATAGCTTCTTTTTGCATTATAATAGTGAAAATAATTCTTTATCCATTTCAACGATTATTTAAGAACAAAAATTAAAATTATACAAAAGTATTATTATGAAAATAAAATTATTAGCTAATAATTCGAATATATTTAATATTGAAACGATAAATATTGTTAATTTTTTTTATTCATATCTATTTCTTACATCGATAATTATTTAATTAGAATAGAACAAAAATCATTTAAATTTGATATATTTAATCCCCCCTTCCCATTTAAAAAAATCAGATTTTTTTCAGAATTTGTTTTTAAACAAACATTAACGTTCAATAAGGAAATAATAATCTCTTCACAAATGTAAACAAGATTTTTTTTTAATATCATTTATATAATGCTGTTAATTCCAATAATCATAAAAAAGATGAAATACCGCTATAATGAACCGGTATGCACCATGAACTGGTGTCTGTCGGATCTACATGTGTATGTATATATGTGCGCTGATTCCCAATGACCCCAATAATCTTGAAAAAATAAAATACGAAAAATCTGCAGTCTCGTATATCAAAACAGGACTTTTTCAAACCACTAATCTAACTTAAAATAAACTCAGATATGCTAAATCAAACAAAAGGTCGAATATGCAATATATTCGAAGTAAACTTAGATATAATCCAAACTCTAACCAAAAACTAATCTAAATTAAATATAATCAATATTCATCTACATCTATATTTTGGATGTATCACAGAGTACGAAAATTATTGGACAAATGAATCAGATATAAATCATAGACTTTGTAAATCCAACTCGTAAAACCAAATCTAACTATTTAGCTATCTGTTGCAAATATTAATTAGTTATTATTAATGAGTCTATCCATATATATCGAAAATATAATTCAATCAATTTTCAATTAAATTTCATGGTCAAATTTCAAACCATGTGCAAATGTGAGTATAATATCAATATATATATGAACAACATTCTTGAATTCATTCTTTTGACATATACAAAATCCAATCGATATTTATACTAATCTCACTATTAAATATTATATAAAGTGGAATACTTAATGACAATAAATTGCAATAATTTTTGTACAATAATTTTTGTAAAGAATTAGTTTGTTATTTATAATTCTCTTAATTTTGAAAGAGTTAAAAAACTTCGTCCAATTATGAAACCACCTGTATATGTTGACAATCTAATGTATGTATACTACTTAATAATGTAAGTAGATAAGTATTACTATAATGTGCTGGCACGATAAGGATTTGTTTTATAGGCGTGCAGCCAACTAGGTCGAACAGTTCAACTTTAACTTACCATCCAATACCGAAGACTTTCTGGCTCGACAACCCTAATCTTGTTTGTTTGAAAACATGATTTTTAATCCTGATTGAAAAACAAGTTCCATTGATAAATTTCAACGAATAGAGAGATGTATATTGCATGTATAATTCTTCACGTTTCGTTCAATTAACATCGTTAATGGAATTTAATGATTTTTACATTACAATGTCGATGTATGAATAATAATATTATTTTAAAATATTGTTATCGAAAGAAATTTCGATTTTATTTTATCATTAAATGAAATTTCTTTGAATGACACATCTCATTTATTCAATGTATTAATCCTTATTTCAAATTAATCATTTTTAATGATTTTAAACATTGAATATTCGTATTATTTCGTAAATAAGTTTTATTCTTCTAAGTTTTGTGCGACTTATTTACATTTCTAGGTATTGCAATGACTTTTTATCACAGAAGATAATAAACTTCCTCCTCACCAAGTTTCCTTTTCTCAATCAATCTATATACTGAGGAAAAATGGTTTTTCCCTTTACGATTTTCATTCATTGTTTATTGTGTGTATTCTCTCTGTTTCCTCTTAATTAACGAAACAAAACTGTAAATATTATCATATTTCATTGATAAAAAAAAAAAAGTAAATTATGTGACTTTTGATAGATAAGTATACAAATATTTATGACGAAATTTCCATATATTCCATTCAATATTTTAATATTTCTATTTCCAAAAATTTACTTCACATCATCAATAATCATATTTGTATAGATTAAAAAATTCATTAAAGAAAGAAAAAAAAACATACACTCAACATATCTCTTATAAATTAAGTTTTTCTTTTTCATCCTATTAAATTTCAAAGATTCCTATCTTTTTTTTTTTTTTGATTCATAAACTATATATCAAAAAAAAAAAAAAAAAAGGCTTTTCTTTATTTTATTAAGGGGAAAAAAAAAAAAAAATTTAAATTTTTTTTTTTTTTTCCCCTTAATAAAATAAAGAAAAGCCTTTTTTTTTTTTTTTTTTAAAAAAAAATAAAAAAAAAAAAAAAAAAAAAAAAAAAAAGAAAATCATAAAATGCAAACATAGAAAACATACAATCTTAATCATTTCTTTCACTGATTCAGCAACACGAAGAGTAGAAATTGCGATGTATTTTATTTAAAAACTCTCTGAAAAATCATCATTATCGTAACGCTTTCTATAAACAAATGACGTGTTTTCCGTAGAATGGATATCAAACAAACAAAACATATCTCACTGTGGTAATAAGAAAGCAAGTTCTTTCAATTCTATCGTGAGGCATACACTCGATTAATTGGAATCGATAAAAAATAATTGGAAAAAATGAAGTTGTTTCTTCTTAAAAGTTAAGAAGGTTGTGAAAATAAAATGCGTTGCATTTATTCAGTACATACAGAATGTCAATCATTAATGTATCATCACTCGCGTTGTTTGATTTGCATATACGACTTGTGTGGATATAAGCTTGTTCGAATTGCGTAATAATAATTTGATACGATGTTAAGATGTTAACATTTTACGACTATATTTCTTACATTGTGATTGAAAATTTCAATGTATTACAAAATGAAATATAATCATTTGAAATATATTATGAGATGAAAAACTGATGTGCTTTATCGTTGAACATTTTTCAACATGATATAATAATAGAATTCTATTAATTTATTTTTAATTAATTAATGTTAGTAATGTAATTCCGGAAGGTTAAATCTAATCGTCAAAACATGAACTATTATTAAATTCCTATTATTAAACAAGATTATATACATCCTATAGAATATACATATAATTATATAGAATTATATACATCTTATAGAAAAATCCTATTATAGAAAAATCATAATTAAGAAGAATCAAGAATCAATGAACTTATATCGTACATTTAATCGTATAAATTATTTGTCACGGATTTTCATAAATTTTTATTTTATTAAAAAGATATGGGAACTTCTTAAAATATCTTCGTCTTCTCGTTGAACGTGAATGATAATTTTAACAAATAAAAACGATTTATAAACTGATTTTCATTTATGACTTTTTTATAAGAAAATAGTTTGGAATTTCATTTTGCTCTGTAAAAACTAAAACTTATAACTCCTTGTTATAAAATTGTTAATTAAAATATAGATAAATTTAATTGTTAGTTAAGTTGTTGAAGATATTGCACAAAAAATAAATCTATTTCTCGTATCTATTTTTAAAACCGTGACAAATAGAAAGAAGAAACAAAATGCGTATATATCATTTCCTATATTTATTCATCATGCATATACGTATAATCATCACTTTTGGCATCAGGTATATAAATCTAATTAAAAAGGAAGCTACTATCTTCTTTTAATCCATTTTAATTATTAAAGAAATTTTTTATTATTATTTTACTCGTATAAAAATAATTTATCATTTCTCTTCCTCAACTGATGATGCTCTCAAATATTTAAGCAATAATACATATTCATAAAAATACCCACAATTAATTAAATTAATTAAACGATATTATAATATTTATACATCCTCTTGAATTAAAATTCCTGTTTAACCTGTAAAACCAAAATTACACAAAATAAAAAAAATTATCTATCAATATTTAATTTTTTTCACGATACAAAATTTTCTTTCCTTTTAACAAGAATTCGAATTATATCCTGATAATAAAAAAAATTAGAATATAATATATGCTCAAATTTGGTCGAAATTTGTTATCTCTAGAATTTTTGTAATTCGAAAATCTTCTTAAAAATATTTTAACACGTTCTTACATTCAATTTTTAATTATATCCACCGATTGAAATTACCTATTCTTGAAACGAATCGTCGTATCTCGAATTGTCGAAGTAAAATTTAACTTCGCTGTTTCCCTCGAGTCTCAAGGACTTCTGCCACGAAAGCGTATAAAAAAGGACGAAGGGCCATCAAGAAGGTCGATAAGGCGGACGATGAATCTTCTTTGGAGAAGATGATGAACGAAGACTTTTCGTCCGGGGTGGAGAACGACCCGGAACGACCCCACCAGTAACCAATGAGAGAGGCAGAGGCCTCGCTATCTAGAATCACTTGCTGGCCGATAGAGCTCGTCTTCGTATATAGTTGCAGTTGAAAAGCTAAGATCAGCCAGAAGCGCACTCGAGGTGGCACGAATAAGAGCTGCAGTCTAATATAAACTAGTCAAGGTGTTCGAGATCGGTGCAACGAGATCGAGACTCCAACATTTTCTTCTCGATCCTCATCGTCGCGTTGAAACGATCGTGAGTATAGTCTTACGGAAATTAAAAATTTATTCTCCTCGTGCTTTATTATCTTTGTTTTTTTTTTTTTTGAATCGAGTTCATTCGCAATCAACTTAGGAACTGTTCCCGCGTTTTCGTATTCGTACGCTTTTCTTTTTGTAAAAAAAATCTTCCCTGCAGCGAATCGAAATTAAAACGAACTAGAGGAACGCGTTTCGTTTATCGCTGTGTTATCGCGCTGTCTTTTATGATAAGTGTTACGTGAGATTACAAGACGTTGATCTTTTTAAAGCACGTTCGATGTTTCTTTTTAACGTTTGTTAAAAATTGAAAGAAACGATCGTATATATATTCGTGTGGTTTACATTGCATTTCTGAGATGTATCTATGTAATCCTCACGGATTGTGGCTCGCTTATTCTTATTTTTATACTGTTTTTAATTTCTCAGTTGCTATATAGTATGTTGACTTGACGAACGTGAATTGATTATGAAACGTGTCATTGATTATGGAAAATCTAATAAATTTATTTAGTTATAATTTAATCCTTTTTATTCAAGTGTATTATGAGACATTATAAAAAAAGATATTCTTAATTCGATGCAAACATTTAATTTGACAAAATGATTGTTTTTGAAATAAGAATTAGTGAAAATATATTAGACAATTTAAACGTGGCAATGAGAATGCGAATATAAATTTTGCACTAGTCGTAGGGCGACCTAGATTCTATTATAGCTATTTTTAAAAGATACTGCAATGGCGACCATTGATAATAAAATATCTATTATTTTTCATAATTATGTTTAATCTGAAAATCATTAAGAGTACAATTAAAATGATTCTAAATTAATAACTCTTTTTTTTTTTACAATCATTTCTATAATTTACCTATGTCTAATAATTAGTACAATTATTTTATATATATATATTAAAACGGAATTATTTTCAACAAAAAAACTTTATAATGTCACCTAAAGTAAAGATTAATATCAATTTAGTATCAAATCAATCATGAATAATAGATATTTTAGTATCAAATGAAATTCAATATCTTAGAAGACATATCTCTTCCGATTAAATCATAATATTTGAATCATTAGAACAAAAATTGATAACAATAATTTTCCATCAGTTTTTTCTTCTATTATTTTTCTCTTGTTATCACAAGTCATTCAAAATATCATTTTTCTTTTTCAATTACAATACATTTTTGTAATATTCTTTATAATTGTTTCTTTCTTTTCCCTTATCGATTTGGAAAATTGAACTTTTATACCAATTTTGAAATATCTGTTTATTTTCATATTTTCCCGCTAAAAATATTTCCCTCTTTATCGAACGAGCAATATGATGTTCAGCTCTATGCTGCAAATAATAGATGACGCATTCGTGGCATTCTCTTTTCTAGTCGCTGTTGTATATGTAGATTATGTTTTGTTATATAATAAGATAATTTTTTAAAAACAAAAAAAAAAATAGACTAAAAATAGAATTTCTATATGAATTTAAATCTAATGATAAGAAATAATAATAAAAAATATTTAAAAATTCTTACTAGAATATTTTAAGAAACTTATTTCAATGTTATTATTAGTAAAGTGTATTTTAATGATATATATTTAATGGTGATTTCTTGTTTACTTATTGTTAAATGTGATAAAAATGCAAATGCAAATTAAAATAATACAAAGATAATAATAATTTCATTTATCTTATAATAACATTGATAGATAACATCAAATCAAAATAGTAAAGATATTGATATTAAAATTATCAGTTATATCAGCAATAATAATAATAATAATATAAATAACAAAATTATTAATATTATTGATCTTTAACTTTGAATGATATATTGAATTGAATATAAAAATAGTAAATCTAATACTGTAGTATTTTTAAATAATAATTTATTGAATTTTAATTTATATATTTTTTCTGATCTAAAAATTATTATGTTAATAATAAAAATATCGTAAAATAATTTTACGATATTTAGTTTATTCTGTAAAATAAATGATAATCTTTTAAATAACGAAGTTTAAACTGTCCCGATTACTAAAAATAACATGATTGAAAATAAAGTATGTACGACGAATATTTATACACGTACATCATACTCGTTACGAAATAATTAAACAGAAAATACGTAATTATTTGCTTCCTCTTAAATGAAAAAAATTTTCGATGAATTTATGATTATGTTTAAAAAACTCCTTTTTTTTTTTTACTTTTTTTTGAAAATTTTGATGCAGAATTTTATTAATAATTTAATTTTATTTATATAATAAATAATACTTAACAAAATATTTTATCTTTTTTTATTTTTATTTAGGAATTATTAAAATTTTTATAATAATTGTGCTAATTTTTTCAATCCTGAAATTATTTTTAGAATTTATCTAAAAATATTTATTTAAATTTCTATAATGCTTTAAATGATATAAAGAAATAATATACTTAAGTTAAAAATTTTCATCATATCATAAAATATAAAAAATTTTACTTTATTTTTATCAAGTTCACAAATAATTTTCAATTATTCATTTGAATTAATTAGATTTTTTCATTTTTTTTCTAAATATCTTTAATTATGTATACATACTATTACATATCAAGAAGTGTAGTTTACTGTTTTATTATCGAATACTTCTTTCCAATTCGTGATTATTTATTTTTACATGGAAATTTTTAGAACGATTTCCTTAATTAGTGAGTCATGTTAAATAATACATCGCAATATTTAAATACATGATAAAATTTAATTTCCGAGTATATTCAATTCTAAATTTAGACACGATGATTATTTATTAATTATTTCCTTTTATTTTATTTATTTAGGATGATGTTTGTTCATTAATTCATTTTTACATATAAAAAAGAATTGAATTGAATAAAAGTTAGGATTAAAAGGATTATGATAGTATAGTTCACGTTGTAGTTGATGAGCAATAATAAAATTACTGGAATTATTTGTAAAATTTGTCACGTATCTCCTGTAGAGAAATAGTGTCTTATGACATAACAATTTTTTCGATTGACTAATCGTGATTATTCATTGAAGTTTTTTTTAAACTTGATCTAAAAATTCTTCGTTGTGACATTGTCGTAATCATATGACCTTGTGGTTACACGTAATACACTTTACAATGTATAACATTGATAAAAGAAACTTTTCCAATACTTGTTAAATACTGTCATTTGTTTAAACTATTTGATTGACTCATCGTCTTCACCTGACTTTTTATCTGCTTTGATCTTTACAAAAATTTTGTCAATTTTCATTTTTAATTTCAATAAATTCCAATAAATTCAACAAAGAAAATATTGGATCAATTACAAGTAAAAGTAAAATTATGATTAACAAAAATATTCGACTATTAGCAAAATAAAATTGAATTTCTTGAATATGTGATGATGAAAGAATTCGAAACTCCAAGAGTGCTCTATGATCTTTGAACTTAATTTCAAAATGCCAATTATAAATTTCGATTAATAATTAACTCAAAATTTTATCAAATTAATGAGGTTGTAAAAATCAAAAATTAAATAAATAATATTTAGAGATTAAGATGATCGATTTATTATTTTAAGATATTATTTTTCTGTAAAAAAAAAAAAAAATTCAATACAAAAGAAATCCTATTCTGTAAAGGTAGAAAGAAACGGTAAAGATGCCGCATGCCGGCCGGTCGAACGAGCACGTGATATACGCGTGACGGATAACCATTCTGTACGATCTTCCTACAGAGCCTGGTCTCATTTCCCCCACTCAAGGGGAGGGGGGAAAACTATTGCTGGTTTTACCGTTCCCTTTCCTATCGTTCGGTTTTTATTCGCTTTCATGACAATGTGGAAGTGTGAGCAGGATAGATAGAGTAATCATGTTCGTTTTCATTTAAATTATGTATTCTTTCTGGATTGCATGATATTGTTCGCTCAAAAAACAAAATATCTTTAATTTATCATTTTATGATTACATCTTATATGATCACTATTGAAGAAATTCGCAAAAACTCGAATAAAATATTGTGAAATGCGTACTCTACGAAAATATTCTTTTATTTGTGAAAAGTAGAAATTAGATTTTTTATTATATAATTTAGTTACAACTGATATAACTTTTATAATTTTTATTTATGTGAAAAGAAACTGGAATATAAGAAATTCGTAACTTTACTGAATGTTAGTTTGTTATGTTATGTATTTTTTTTTTTTTTTTTGTTAATGCAATGAAATAAAATTTATATTGTAGAGAATGTGGAAATTTTTATTTTGAACAATAGATAGAGATATTTTAGAAATTTTGAATTATTTATTAAATATGAAAAAAAATTTATGAAATTGAAATCAATAATCATTAACTTTCCCTAAATTGTTTTAACACATTAGAAATAAATTTAATTAATCTAAACAACGTTTGAAATTCTTAAAGATTTAATACTTAAATTGAGTGACAACTATCATTATCATCAACAACAATAACAATAAACAAATTACAAATCGCAATATATCGCAAGTAGTGATGGATTTGAACCGGATCAAATCACATGAAACAATTCATATTTTTTGAGTTACGTAAAATCTCAACTTATAATTAATAATTTTTTAACAAATTTCGAAAGATTAAATTCGTGTAATATATAAAACTGAATTGATTAGTGAATTGATGAATTTTTCATTTTCGAAAAATCTAACTTACATTAATCTTTTTCAAATGTATATGATAATTTTAATATTATGCTAATATAATTGCATAATTTCTTTTCCAATCTATTCAAACCTATAACATATAACAATATATTTGAAATTTTGAAACTTCAATCTTAATGTCATCATTAATACAATTCTATTTCAAGTTTGTATGCAATTTATTATTATTAAAAAAACGAAAAAACATAAGTCATTGTCTCTAGAGTATCATCGTTTTATTGTTGGTATTCATGGGCGCAGACATTGTGCGGTTCTATAGGGGCAAGCGCATGCGCTCTCCAGAAGACTGTTTTGGAGGGGAAAGAGAGGAGTGTTCCATAGGGAGAGTCGAATTCGGATAGCCGATCGTACAGGAAGTATTTTAATCCAGTTTACGGTTGTTCGTTTGCTTTTTTCGAAATTGACTCTAATCGTTAATTATCAATTAATTTTTAATCAATTAATTATTTATCAATTTTCTTGACTTTTCAATCGGTCTATCTTTTCAAATTAGTTATAAATAGTGACTGTAAATTCTCGAATTTTCGCGTCCGAAAAGCATTATCGATCCTACAGAGAAAGACTAGTTCCGCCGTTACTTTAGAATCTTAAAAAGTTGAGGCTATTGGCCCAGGGCTCCAGCAGCCCAACTATTCAATATTCGAGTGAAAAAATGGGCGTGGATGTGTTCACCTTTCTGTATGAAAACTTGCGAGTCGAACGTTTCAAGAAATCGTATTTAGGTAAGCAAGCCACCATTGGCGTAGACATTGTACTGAATAATTGAGAGCAATAAGTGGGGGAAATTGAGAACTTACAAGTCATGTTTATATGACAAAGTCTACCATTTTTGAATTTAATTCTGTAATATTATGTAATTTTAAAAATATTTAATGAGTGTTATATATACGTATATAACCTTTACATACAGCCAAATATATATATCTGTATCAATAAACTTTTCTTATATGCATACAATACGTTTGATAGTTTTGTATAATTAATTAATACTATTAATAGTATTGTAATATATCAAAACAAAGAATTATTAAAACAAAAATTATCAAAAATTATTAAAATTATAGGGAATGATATCTTCAATATTTTCTGCAATTATTATTCTTGTTAATATACTGAATAAATACATCAATATAATATATTTTTCTCAGTTCAATAATAACATGCAGAAATCAAATATTTAAAAATAATGTATATTTTATATATTTATAAATAACTGATTTACATTGTAAATATTGACAAAAAACAACAATATCAATAACATTTAAGTTGAATTATTTTTTATCATTTTAAAATATCATTCGATGCAATCATTAACATTTTAAATAAAAGAAAAAAAAACATTTTGCATGAATGAAAAATACGATTATGACTAATAAAACATAGTATCTGCACTTTTTCTAAATCAATACCCTGGCATTGAGCATTTGATGAAAAAGTCTTAACGTCAAAGCTATACAAAAGGTCGAAAATTTTAATATAATATTAAAAACATTGAAGTTGTTAATAAAAAATGTTTTTGATATTGAATGTCAAATATTACCATTATATCATTTATCGACAATATTTTGATAATATTTGATATTTTAAACATGAAATTGAACTTTTTGCAAAATTAAATAATCTCAGAATTAAAATAATTAACCTTAACATAAATTTTCAATTTTTCCAAAAAATATCATTGAGAAGTACAGAAAAATTTAAATAAAATTATTTCGAAATAATATTTTTATGTTATTGAATTTTTTCTAAATTAAAATTCAAAAAACAAAAGTTAATTTGATTTTCTCTAATGGCAAAAATTTTCTTATTATCTTGAAACATATTAAAGAAGTGGAAAATTTCATATCGATAAGAGAAGTCACATAATCCGTATAGCTTTGCATTTTTTCAATGAACGATCTTGATAGCACTGTAATTTTCCTACAATTATTATATGTAGTTTATTATATATAATATTAGGTGTAAGATATACAAAATTTAAATGAAGAATAAGCATAAGATTTTTACATTAAATATCAGCAATGAAAAAATTCGATGTATCAAATTTTCATATTTTTTTAATATTTTTGCAATTTTTTACTTTATTAATTTTATTCTTTTATAATTTTAAAAATAGTATAACATATATATGATAATTTACTGTCATATATATAAATTTGATTATGGTTATATCAATATTTGTTTAAATATTGATATAACAATCGTTAATCTAAACATAGTGAATCTTTAATTTTTCTAATTTGAAGATTTGCTTACTATTGGATTATTTGGATTACATAATTTTTTGAAAAATATTTAAACTTCTTAACACGTGAACTGATATAATTCGTGTTAAACCCATTACTAATATTTCAAAATGTTATATTCGATCAAATATTGAAAACTTTCATTAAAAGAAAATAATAAAAATTAATTACACTGATTAAATATATTTTTCAAATTAATATAATAATAAGTAAATGTATAATAAACTAATTCATGGCACAATTTATTTATTATTATATTTTATCATATCTTTTTATCTAAACTCACCTTTTTTTAAAATATTTTTAATTAGAAATATTTTTAAAATTAAAGTTATAATTACAATTAAATGAAATTTAAATTAATTAATTTCCATAACTTAAATAACAAGTTTTTTTTCGAATATATATTATAAGTAGTATTTGATTCTGTATTACATGTATTACATGTGACGAAGAAAAGTATATATTTTAATATCAAATTTCATTCATAAATCTCGCTTTAAAAGTTATTAAATAAAATAATAAGTCTTTACTAATAATTTCATAAATTTGTCCATCTTCTTAATTAAATTATTATCGTATCCTTTGTACAAAGGATTCAATTGATCAAGTTAGTGATAACCATAGTTAAGTTCCAATTGACTTAACACCCTCTTATTTATAACTGTGCCCATTAGATGCATTGAGCTAGTGACACAATTCTCATTCTTAATTTGAGTTACTTGAGAAAATGAATAACATTTCATTGTGTATATATATATATCATTTATATTCTAAATCTAAGTATCGAAGAGTTTTGGAAAATGAAAATACGTAGATCTAACTATAGTTTTTTAGTATATTACGATTTCAATCAATATACTATAGTTGAAATCACAAAAACACGAACAATTATTATATCTTATGATAACATCGGATTTTACAAAACCAAAAGTGCTATTCAATGCTTGTATGACTTGACAAAAAGTTGTCGATAAAAAAATTTATTCATTTTTAAAAAATGTAAACTTTTGAAATACTTATCCTCTAAATTTTGATTCTTTGAGTCATGCTATTATTAAACGAATAGCTTTATTCTTACGTTATATTTCTCTGACATAGAAAATTACATTCGTATCAAAGAACAGAACAGTCAAGATATTGATTAAAATTATTTATCGGTTCTAATGGTCACACAACATCGATTTAGTAATGGCGTTTGCGCATTTCTCTACTCCCATTTTGTTCCTTCGTGTAAATATCAGTACTGCGCAGGACGGAAATACCATAGTGAAAGCAGTGGAAAAGTACTGGGATTCTTGGAGGGTGCTATAAATTTGTATTACAATACAACAAGAGGGTATGCTTACAAATAGAAAGGGTCTTTCGACAAAAGGTATATAATCTAAAATTTTCGGAGTTTGTTCATCCCTAAGCTCCCTATTGAATAATCTTTGAATTCGTACGTTACATCTGACATATATATAGAGTATATTGAAAATCGTGGTACAACTGAGCAAGGGATGATTTTACGTGTAAAAATAAATCGAAAAAGAGAATGAATTTTTTTCGTTTCAAGTTTTCGTTTAAATTAAATTCAAAAATTGTTTAAGTGAAAGTGACGGATTTCTAATTACATATGAGTGAATTATTTATAGTATGTGAAAATGTGAAAATGGTAAAATGTAGAATAAAATATTTTTTTTCATTCAAATATTAATTTCCAAAAAATTTGAAAATTTCTTGATTATGTAATTTTTTCTTAAACAATAATATAAAATATTATTGTATAATTTTTAATTATTCTCATATGTAGAATAATCTCTTATCATCATATAATTCATTCGAGAATTATAAAAATCCATAATTTGAATGCTACAAATAATAATCCTATTTCTAATTTAAATAATTTCTTTTTAACAAAATTATATATTTTAAAAAGTAAGAATAATCAAAATATTTCTAATAAAACATTATATAAACATTGTATTATTTTATAATATATGAATATATTTATTACTAGTTATGAATTAATAAGATAATCTAATCGCAATGAATAATAATTAATAAACAATTTTCAAGCAGATCAAGCAGATCTTCTCATACGTAAACTTCTAAAAAAATTTATTATACGTTTAAGTAATAAAAATATTTCCAACTAAATTAAAACCACATTGACAAATATAATTTATTATAATTATTTATTATTTCATTTCCCTCGAAAATCAATAAATAATTACATTTTCAAATTATCCGATCATAATGCGTCATCTAAGTTTAATTTTAAAGCAATTAATACAATAACCACGTGCAAACCTGTTCCAATTTCATCGAAGCAAAGTAATATCGATCATCTATGTTCTCGGTTAATAGATACAAAAATTATTCGTGAATATTAAAAAAGAGAAAAATTTAAGAAATAATTAGCATTTTTCTGGAAAATATATGAAATACGCATTTCTAAATCCTTCCGTTTAATAAACAGAAAATCATACGACGAAGAATCGGCAGCGATAACCTGGAACACGCTTAGGGAGCTGACATGCAGCGGGGAACGAGGGGTGGGGGGCCGGGACGAGCACGTGCTCACCGAGTGATAGAAGTTTTTTTCTTCGACCGAATAAGGTGACCCTATCCTGATAGTGGGGTCCCACGAACGAAGCGAGCAAGTACGCGAGTAAGCGCGTAGAATGCGAGGAATCGTTGCCGCTAGTAAAACAAAGATGGAAAATTCGTTCTACAACGTAAGATAGCATAAGTGGGAAAGGGATAGGGATTGCGATTGAGCGAGATGGGAATACAGACAGGTGGGGGAAAGCTCAAGTGTAAAAGTGGTGGGGAGTTACCTTGTGCGCAGTGCATAAGAGAGACACAGAGATATGCAACTGAATAAATGAAAAGAGACACTATATGGGAAGTATATGGAATATTGTGTATGTGCAAAAGTGAGTGAGAGCAAAAGAGAGAAAAAGAGAGAGAGAGAGAGAGAGAGAAATGTGCATTTGATCGAAAAACTGAGAGAGATACACCGGTTATGTATATTGTCAGAGAATAGAAGATATATTTCGTGAAAGCTGATAAAGTAAAGAGAGATATATAGTTGAAAAAGAAATATGCGGGATGCCAGAGAAGGTGAGAGTGAGACAGCCAAAGTGCATGGAACGCAGTATGAGAAAAGCAAAAAAGAAGCATGAGCTGAAAGTATATGGAAGTATAAACGTGTGTAGTTAAGCAGTTATACAACATATAAAATAATCTCACATTATTACGCACCAAACGAAATATCATTTTATATAATAATTCGTACGAGAAGGATGTATCAATATAATAATAAATGTACGTGCAATCTTTTTATTAATGTGTATACAGCTGCAACGCATATATACGCATACATACGCTTGAGAAGAAACGCTGACTTTATCAATAAGGATAAGAAACGTTCTGTGAAGAAAAAAAAAGAAAGAACAAAACACCCTGTAAATATATAGATATATATATAATGTGTATAAAACATTCAAGTGAGATACATAGACCGTAACTTTCGAAGAAACGAGCTCCAGAAAATACATTGCAAGAGCGTCAGAAACAACTGAGGATCGTTCGTTCGTGTTAAGCGCGAGCGATAAAGATAGAATATTACGAGAATGTGTAGGAGCTTCGGTAAATAAGCGTGCGCAAGAGAGGGGGTTGAATAGAAAAGAGAGAGAGAATAGAGAGAATTCTGTAGTCCGTAAACGCGGTGCTCGTGTTCAGTCGTCTTCAGTCCAACTTGGATACGCTCTTCGGCTCGTCCTCAGCAGCCAGTTTTCATAAGCGTATTCGCGAAATACTTTTTCCACTTCGCCGTGAGTTGCCAAAGGTGAATGCACCTGTACAAGCAGCTTCAAACGAGTATCTATTCCGACTAACGAGTTCATTAACGAAACCGGTCTAATTTATTTGAAATTCTATCGGAAGGAAAATCTTCTCCTTCTATCTGACCAATCGTCTCAACTCGTGTGCGCGTCGAAATTAGTAGAAAGATTCGTATTGGATGTGTCGATAAAACGGAAATATCGTATCTAACCGCGAACATTGCTATTCCGCTTTTGCGTGCTGAGAATGTTTCTTATTGCACCAGTGGACAATAATCGCTGGGCCTATACGATGCACGGATTGGAGAAGCCTATGGATCACGTGTCTGGTAATGTGTCTGCTAACTATATTTTAAATATTTGCTCATAATCAATGACTTTTATTATCTGGTATCTTGATGTGCACGTAAGATTTTCATGATTTTTATTATAGAAGCAAACAAAGATTTTTTATATGCAAAATTTAAATATTCGTGCATATTTTTTTAATTCTTTAAATAAAATTTGTCTAAAATAAATTTGGACTTATTCTTTGTTGATATTTTTCTGGTTAAAATTTAATTATTGCGATTCTTTCTAAGTTTAAACATCATTGTTAAAAAAAAAAAAAAGATAATTATATTATTGTAAGGCGCGAATAGTAAGAGTAATATCTAGAGATTTAATTTTATTTTATCCTCATGTTTTATTAGAATGTTCAGTTCCGTTAATTTAGTTGGCCTACAAAATAACAGACGCATGACACGAAAGAAAATAATATTTTCAATATTTCAATAAAAGCATACGTACTTAAAATATTTATTTCTTATGATAAGTATCGTTTTGTAAATTCTTGTTCGCAAACTAATACAACTTTTCTAACTTTTATTAAAATAATGACAGTAATTTGCAATAAAATATGTATTTTATCTCGATTATATTTACATTTTAAATGAACTTTGTGAAAGTTAGAAAATAGAAAATTCGAGATATTTAATATTATATTGCAGGTATTATACTTTATTATTATTTATTATTCTTAGATTTTATATTGATTTTTTTATGATTTCTATACTCGAAGTATTTTCTCTAGTACAGTATCTTGTTACTATTATGAAATATAGAATGTAGCTACTTATCTCTCAGAGTATTGTACTCGTTCACCTCGTACTACTGCACTGGTAGATATATGATATACCGCTTGAATATATAAATTTAATATTTAATAATTTAATATTAATAATTAATTTATTTTTTATTCAAAGTACAGAGATTAAAAGGAAAATAATAGTTTTCAATTCTAAAAAAGAAATTTTAATTATGTAGTAATCTCAAAAAATATTATTTTTAATTTTTATCGTAAAACTTTTTTATTCGAGTATGTTTATATCTAAATAGCAAGACAGACAAGTTAAAGACAATATTACGAAAGTAAATATTGAGACACACGTCCTGGGAATTCGACCGGTAATTTCCAGAATCCAAACGAATTATTCTATATAACGTGTGTTTAAATTCTCACATCATACAGTGGAAAAAATTGCTAAATTAAATATTAAGTCAACTTTATGAAATCTACGGAATCAACAATTAAGATTGAAAGAAAGTTGACCAAGATTTTCATAGCAAAAAATTGAATTGGAGCTGATTACTAACAATTTGTTGTCTTTCTTGATCTATTGTTTCTCTTGCTTGTGCAAACATTACAAATGATTTAAATTATTCATATATTTGTATAAAAATACATAAGCTAAACTAAATTTGAAACTTCCATTGAAATTTCCAAATAAAAAAAAAAAAAAAAAAAAAAAAAAAAGAAGAAAAGAGAAAAAAAAATGTTGAGTAAAAACAAACAATAATATTGATTTTTCGTATCTGAAATGTTATCTAGGTCAAGATACTATTTTTTAAAACACTTAGTCATTTATCAATATCTCGATTGCACTTATATTTATATGTATATGGTTATATAAATAACATACATATAAATAATATAAAAATTTTTAATTTTTAAAAAAAATATCAATAACGAAATTGTATCGTATAATGCAAAATATTCTAAGATTATATTTAAATGTATAATAATGAATATATGTATATACAGTAATTAGAAAGTGAATTTTCATGTTGCCCTTGTTAGAAAAAAAAATATTTTAAAAGTAAAATATTTTGTCGTATTTTATCACTGTACATTATTGATTAAAAAATGTGGTAAAAAAAAA
>NW_006263384.1:313940-319994 GCF_000469605.1 Apis dorsata
AAATTCATTCAGAAACTGAAATTTTGATATCATGGTAAGTTATAAGTAATAAATTATTTTTTTAAACTAATATCATGCTACAATGGTTTAAATTAGTTATTATTATTTTAGAAAATAATTTAAAAAATTTGTAGAAATATACGATGTGTTTTTAATTACAGCTAATTTAATATTCTAATAATAATCATACAAATGTTTGAATTAATAAAAATGATAATACATTGAGATGAAAGATGAAAAACATTTGCACTCCATATGCGTTGTATATTCGTTTTAGATTAATATGGATTATACAAAAGAAACGATATACAGCGTTAAAGAATAATTAATAAGTTTATATAACTATAAGAATATTAATAATATTCTAATATTAGCATTAGTAATATTATATGATATTAGTTTAAAAATTAATTTAAATGATTTAAGAAAAATCTTGAATCAAATTTTAATTTGAAGAAATGTAACTAAGTAAACTAACTCTAAGTTTTAATAATTTAAATAACAATTTCACGTTATAAATACTAAAATTACTATCAAATTGTAAAAGTATTTATAAATTTTTTTACTTGAAAAACATTTTAGAAAATTGTAATCTTCAATCTTTTAATTCTCAATATTTCTAACTTGAAAATCTAAACCTCTTCTGAAATATTTTATAATATAATAAAATAAAATTGAAAGATTACATCTTTATATTATTAGAACGGCCATTAAGCGTATTCGGTTTATTAAAGTGATGATTGTAATAACCATTGTAACTTGAGCTATATACCGTGATGTAACGAAACTCATCTTCAACGTAGATAGAGAGGAGGCGTGAAAAATGGGCCTCTGTATTTTACAACAACATATGGCATCCATTTCATAAACACATATCTCGCGAGATGTGCGTAAAAAAATCGAATCATCTGATAAAAAAAAAAAAAAAGAAAATAGAACATTGTTTATTCTGCACAATTTCATTTAATCGTAAATTCGTATTTTCATTTTATGTGATTTTTAAACAAATCACACCTTCGACACTATTTCCGTTCTCACGAAAGCGTTCTACAATCAGGATATGTAATGAATCATTCTCGATAGACGCGACTAAATTTAAATACGATTACGCTCACTTTGTAACTTTGTTTCAAAAAAGAAGATTTATTGTTTATGTTTATGTAAAAACCGAAAGATATGAAGGAAGAGGATATCCAAAAATATTTTCATTTCTGCAAATATTTTCGATTTATAGAAAAAGAGAAAACAGAAACGATTAGATAATTTTAATAGATAAAAATATAGTAATAAGTCATGCATAGAAATTATTTTGAGAATATCAATTTCTAAATATAAATTTCTCAACATAATTTCTTCGTATATTTTTATATTATCCTATTTCATTAAATATTGAATTGGATTTGTAATAATTAAATACATTGATATAACTTACAAATAACTTAAAATAAATGTAAAATTATGGCATAATTCCATTTTCTATCAATTGAATTTATACTACTACGATTTTCCATCAGATTAAAAATTATGCTGAAAACATGTGTGATAGATTTTACTATACTAGATCTCATAGAAGAAATGATAATGGAAAATATAGAATTGAAAGAAGGTAATTTGAGATTGTGAAATCAAAGCTAAGAATTGGGATTATTTATTCTGGAAACTACTAAATTTAGATTTCTTATAACACTATTTCAGTAAAAGTCATTTCGGTTTTCTCGAAGAGAAATGAGATTGAAATTGGATCGTTGCCAGTTATTCTTTTACAGAATTGATATAGAATTTGTGATTCTATTTTGAACTATCTCACGAATTATCTTAAAACTGAAATAAAAAAATCGAATGTAATTTAATTCATTCATAACTATAATAGTTTTTTTTTCGCATGAAAAATTTATTTTCATCTATCTAAAGTATATTTTTATCTATCTTTGTTTATTTGAATATACATAATGATGATAAAACTTTTATTCAATAAATTATTCAGTTTTATCGATATATCGAATGTTAAATAATAAAAAAAATTTAATAAATTCTAATAATTTACTATTCATCAATAGTAAAATATCAGAATAAAGTTCAATAAGATTTCTTATTTATACATTGTTACAAAAAAATGTTTATGTCTTTTCAAAGATATAACATGATATAATTTATCATAATTTATGCATAATTGCAATTTTTTTTCCCCTTTTTACGTGTACTTCAAGACCACATAAAGTAGTTATAAATATTCTATGCAAGTGACTTTGTGTACAGTATGAAGATCCAAGTAAAGAAAAAAAAATTATTGATCATTTTATGTTGTTCAAACATGTCTTATATCTTATAATATCTTATAACAACTACGTTTGTTAATGAACTATTGTTTGGTATTATCAACAGCATTATTATCAGCAATTATTATGATTTTATCTAAAGCGTTGAAAATTCCATAGACACTCAATTTCTTTATTTTTAAGTATTTCCATCTATAAATCGACAAAAAATTATAAGATAAGTGAAAAATAAATAAGAAAAAAAGAAGAGCTAAAGTCGAAGAGATATATCGTTTAATAAACGATGTGTAATGAATATTGATGTATGTATACGCATACATTATAACTAAAATGTGATGCGATAGAACGAAGGCGCCATCAATTTGCAATCGTTTTTGCGTATGAAGCAAAATTAAATTAAAGTCGAGGAAGTATTAAGAACGCAGAATTTCTCGTAAACAATCGAATTACGTAATATTGAAAATCACGTGGTATAAAACATGCACAACATGTGTACTTATAAAAGAAGTTTACGCGGCAAATTTCGATAGAATATTTTACTAATAATTGAAAATATGCTAAAAAACTGAATAATCCTGAAAATATTATTCTTAACTATAAATGAAAAATTGTGTTCTTTTTTAGAAATAAATATAATGACTATCTATCGATTTAATGTGTATTGATGAAATGAAAAGAATGTTAACAATTCAAACAATGATTTAATTTATTCATTAATGTTTTTTTTTTCGAAAATTATTTAAAAATTGCTAAAAGCTAGTGAAGAATGTTGAATGCTTGAAGCAATTATTTTTTAATTTTAAAAATTAATGAAATTCGTCAAAATTTATTTGTTTCTATATCCAAAGTAATATTTATTATTTAAAAATTTTTATTTGAAATTGCCTATAATTGATTAACAATTTTGAAATCGAATCTTACATATTTTGATAAGTATTAAGAAATTTGTTGGGTTCTATTTAGAATTTAATGTTTTATGTCGCAAGAAATGTTTTTGAAATTAATACCATATCTTTCTTTTTTATGATTTCGTCTAAGTGAAAAATATAGTGTTACAATCAATTAGAAATTACGAATAAAAAATAAAGTATTACATTATTAATGATAACAAATCTAGAAATATTTCAAAATACTATTTTCTAAATATTTAAACATTATTTATAATTATACGAGCAAATCGTAATGAGATATGATAAATTCTAAAATACAATAATAAGTTGTATAATAATAAATTGCTATGATATATTCTTTTATACCTCTTTTTCAATTCGATGATTATATTTCTAGCTTTTCATATAAATTTTAATTGTGAAAATTAAACAATTTTAAAAATCAATATTTTTCAAAAAATTTTTAGATCTTTGATCTTATTTTCACAAAATAAAAATAAAGGGGATGAAATTAAAGGTGGGGATAAATTTCAGATGGTTTATCTAACTTTGATGCGACATACTCAAAAATTTATTTTCGAGTGATTTTTTAAATTTATTTCACAGATTTTCCTATATCTTTTCTTCTTAATATCTAACATAAAACATAAAAATATTTCATATTAATTATAAAAGAATTATAATCTTTTTTACTATCACAAAGTATAAGTTAAATATAAGATAAAATTAATAAAATCATTTGACGTTGTTACTGTAAAAAACAAAATTCTATAATTGTATCAACTCTGAATTAAATTTATATCGTTGATAACCTTACTATCAATGACGTCAATGTTCTTTCAAACTCCATTTCATTATCTTAAAAGTGATGTGAAATGAACAATATTCTACAACCATAATTACTGAAATAATTTGAACATTCAATTTCTATAACACTCAAATAACAATTTTAATTATACATTAAATTTAAATTTAAATTTCACCCAAGAAGATCTAAATACACGATCCTAAATTATATGAACCGAATATATAGTATGATCGAAAAAGAAGATGTGGAATTTTTATTTAAAATGAAACTAACAAATAGAGAATGTAAATGAAGATATATTATAAATAAATATTAAATTTTAAAAAGTTTAAGAATTATTTACAAATAATACCGGATTTTTTAAAATAATCAAAAATCTAAAATAAAGAATACAGAAAATATTGTGAATATACCAAGATAATTTATATTTGTTTTTTTTAAAACAATTTTTAAAATAATAAATCCTGATATTATCTATATATACATATATTCTTCCGTGTATAAATTGATGCGATGTATCAACATCGAAAAAAAAAAAAAAAAAAAAAAAGAAAAGACAAGTCAAAATCTTATAAGAAGTCCTCCACGTAACATTTTCGATCAATTAATCATTACAATAAATCTCAAATCTTTTTGAATTATTGTACTAAACAAAAGCACGTTGTTACGCGAAATGACTCAACTAACCACTTCAAGATAATAACAATTGCGTCGTAGTTTTTCACGATAAAGGAAATTCATTTCGATTAGTTCTATAAGTACGTCGAATCAATTTAGTCAAAGAATTTCAAAGATAGAAAGCATATTATAAAAAAATTGTTTAATTTTGTGCAGCTGGTGGCCTAATGGCAGGTTCCGTGGCTACCTTGGCGATCCTATGGGTCTCTCTACAAACCATGGGATTCCTTGGAAATACGCATACGATCGGTGCCTATAAATTGCCAATTTCCTTGCAGAACTATCTTGCCAGTTATACAGGTAAGTTATCCATTTTTCCTCCATTTTATATATTATATTATTGTTTTTTTCTTTTTTTTCTTGAAGAAAATTTTAATCGCGAATTGCAGTGTGTTTGATGATAAATTTTATCCTGGATTACTATCAATATTGAAGTTGATTGTTATAAATATTTTATTTTAGAGTTTACTTATTTATATATATGTTGTATTTTAAATGGTAATCCAGGATCAAATACATCATCCTTTGATAAAAATCAAATAAGTGTAAGTGAAAGTATTGTAGAAAAAGTAATGTAAATATATGCAATTGCTTAACATTGTTTGTTGTGAATTGTATTTGTAAAATATTATTGAAATTATAAATTAAAATTAGAGATATGTTTGATAATTTTGCAATATTCAATTAAATTTTATATTTTGTGGGAGAAATATGAATGTTTACTTTTTTAAATAAGAATTTTTAACTTTCAATTTATATTTAATATTTGGATGCTTTTTATCAATATCTATGATTTGTTTTCCTATAATTTTCTTATATTATCTACATCCATTTTATATATAGATTTATATAATTACAATTATCAAACATTCATTTCTAATTGATAATTATTTGAAATTTTTAATTATGAAATATCTAATATTTAATAATCATTTTATTTTTAAATGATATTTGAAATAAATAATGAACACAATTGTAACAAATACTGTTTTACAAATTGTGTTCGCATCTTTATTATCTTGCAATTTGGAATTCTATTAAACTATATAACAAAAATTTGTACTTGTAATTATACTTCAAAATACTTATAACGACAATAATTTAATTCTACATAATCCTATCTGAATACAAACATTAAAAATTAAGAATCGCTCGACTTATTTCAAAAATTTTCTAAAGAATACAATATTTTACCGATAAAAAAAAGATTCTTTCCACAACAATTTATCTCTTACACATTACAAATAATACACACACTTAGTCACAAACAATAATTATCCGTTATGTAAAACTTACGCAAAATTGGAGAAGATACATTATCTTACACGTAAACACAATTTAGAAACATTAACAGTTGCAAAGTTCTACAAGAAACAATAAAAAAAAAAAAAAAAAAAAAAAA
>NW_006263384.1:320196-323587 GCF_000469605.1 Apis dorsata
TGTGCCTCACACAAATTGTTTTAAACAACAATTTCGTATAGAAAAAAGAAACGAAACTTAAAAAAAGGCTCGATCCGTTAGACCCGTGTTGAATTGATTGAATTCCTTTTTTACCGACGTTTTTAAAGGTATCCTTTCAGGTTTGCCGATGACAAACTACCCTTACGAGGGCGGCGTCGTAGACACGGGTCGTACCCATAATCGGCGTTACCCTCACATTGACGAAGCGGTCTTGAACAACTCGATCAGTTTCGCGCAAAGCTTGGTCGATCGTATGAGCACCCTCGAAAGGAATATCGCGAATGCTGGCGTCGAATTGATGGCTCACACGCCGGCTGGAAAACAATTCCTTGATTCATATCCTTCCGAGGATGCTTTCGAGAGAGGCCTCGACGCCATAGTGGCGATGAAAGCTTCGTCCTATCTCCTTCATCAGAGCTGTCACAGGTAACATATACCTCTTAGGTCAAAGGTCAATTTCTGATTGGCTGTTACACATGTCTATACAGGATGTTTCCTTATTGGTGAATGTCGCCTTAGGGATTAATTCAGCGTTTAAAAGTAATCGGAAAATTTCCAATCCAATCTGAAATCTATCTTCCATATTTTTAGGGATTAAGATTTATGGGTTGCTTATTCTTGAAAAAGTCGATTATTTTGAACTCGATTATTTTGAAGATTGATGATGGGAGTTTAAAAAATTAATATATCAAAGTATATATTTTTTTTAATTATAATAATATTATTTACATTATTATTATTTTATTTACGAATTCGTAGGGGAACGATACACGTTACTTTTGAACGCTGAATCTTTCTTTAAAGTGGATTTCGTTTAAAAAAAAAAAAACAAACATTCTATTTAATATATCATCTGGAAAAAGGAGGAAATTGTGCAAAAGGAAGATTCTTTTTTTCAAAAAAGGAGATCCAAATTTCATATTACTTAAACTTGACAACAATTACTTGATGTTGAAATTGAATTTTACTCTATTAACATTCATCTATACGTTCTTATCTAATTCTATTCAATATATGGACCTTCTATATGAAATACATAATGATAATAAAAAAAAAAATATTTTATAGAAGTATTTACAATGGGAAAAATTCAATACACCGAAATAATTTTTCGTATCAATTATCTATCTTCGAGTAAATAAATAAACACTTCTTGTTGTTTCTATTTTTCTTGAACGAATCATGATATGATAATATTAAATATTATCATTATTTTGATTATTTATCTAAAAGGTTATGAAATGGTGCAATATTAAAACAAATATTAGAAACTCGAAATCTTGTTCTTCAATTAAGCAATTTAGATTTATAGATATTTCATTACAATTTTCGTACTAAAAAAACTATTAACTTATAAATCTATTTTGCTGCTTAAACTTTCAATGAAACTTTCAATGAAAGTTCTTGCTGTGTTTGCAAAATATCGATTGAATTTATTTTATTGTAATGTTCCGCTTATAACATTAATCTAATAAAAATGCCTTTTTGCACAATGAGCAGTTCATTAAAAGAATTGTTTCCTACTGGGATATCAAAAGATGGTTATAATATTGTCATTTATATAATTAAAATATTATATAATTATATTTTATTTATTGTAAATATAAATAAAATATGGACGAGATAGAAATAAATAAGATTTGTAAAATATTTTGAAACCATCTTCTGAACTCCTAACAGTGCTTTATTCTCTAAAATGTAAAATATTTTCTATATTCTAAAATTCACTAACCATAATTCTTTCAAAATTTTTAATCGAATATCGACAAAACATTCTATGTTCAATCATTTATCATTTCTTATTTATTTTTAATTTCTACATTTAAATTTATATATAAATGATCCTCATCTATGTCATCTTTACACGATGAATGATTTTGTGTTTTAAAATTATGAAGAACATTCCTTGTGAAATTACTAACTTTACATAAAATAAGATTTTATTTATTTAAAAATTTTATGAAACTATATATGAAATATTATTTTATATTTCATAAAATTTTTTATGAATTTTTTATGAAGTTATACGTTGTTTTAAATATCTTGAATAAAAATAAGAAAGAAATTATTTTCAAATTAAAAAAAAAATATGTAAAAGGTAATGTATGCAATTTAAAAAGTATTTAAAAAGATATAAATTTAAATTTTTATATTCTATTCCTATTTAATTCTAGCATATAATTCAAACATCATTCAATAAAACACTTCAAGAGTGTTAAATTTATTACTTCTGTCACAATCAACGTTATATATTCGTAACATTTGTTTCATTATTGAGCATTCAATATTATCAACCTTATTATTTGCTACTAAATAGCTCATTGAAAATTATTGCCACTTCGAATACAATATCACGCTTAACCAAGCAAATTAATTATACAAATTACTCTTGCAAAAACTTATCGTGATAGATCCACCTCTGAATTTATATACAGAAGCACAAAATCTTTTTTACCTCTCTTACCACAAAAATATTGACAGCCTTAATGACAATAATATCCCATATACATTCATATGGTGCATGTTGTCACCATCAGTAATAGTCAAATATGTGGGCGACTGTTTACAATCCTGCTACTCGTGATTGCAAAACGATAACAAATCGACCGATCGATATTTGTTACAGATTCGGCTTGGACAAAGACGATTGCGCTCGTTTCATATCAACCTTGTCGCTGGAGGGGACTCCGTTGAACTCAGCCTGTCCATCATCGCGACACAAGGGTTGCAATTCTCTGGCCAAGTACCGAAACATCGACGGCAGTTGCAATAATGTCCAAAATCCAAGCTGGGGTAGTGCGATGACCGCGTACACCAGAATTCTCTTCCCCCAGTATTTCGACGGTAAGGATGTTTCCTACCGTGTGACGATCAGCAAAAAAAAAGATAAAGAAAAAAAAGAAAAAAAAAAAAAAAGAAAGAAAAAGAAATTTAAAGACAAATGACTTGTCTACCATATTTCACTACAATCGTCGTCCGTTTTAGAAAAATTCGCGAAAAAATTCGTACGGTATGCTCGAATCATTATTATCTCGTTTCTCGCTGGGCACACTTCGAATCGGTTTTTTATCTCTTGCTCGTTAGCGTAACGCGATACGCGTCGTTTCCCGTGTTTTAACGCTCGGCTTGACGGAACTCGGACTTTCGAACGGACTCAAGAAACGGAAGTAAACGGAAAGAAGAATATATCGAGATACATTTGAACCCTCTATACCGTGTACCGTGGTGTTGTCGTTATTTGTGTGGAATAATAATCGTTCAATTATTTGCAGCCTCTGAACGCTTGGCGCTTCCTTCTTCTCCTTCTCACGTATCCGTCCCCCTCACTCCTCTTGTCGTTTGATCGTTTCTTTTTTTTTTTTTTTTTTTT
>NW_006263384.1:323749-326198 GCF_000469605.1 Apis dorsata
TTGTAGTTACTAATGCAATTTTCTCCTGGAAGGGAATTCGATTTCGTTTCTTTTCTTTTAATTTTAATAACGATTTAGAACGGCCGATGATCCAAGGATATTTTCGATCACGTTTATCGGATCACATGCGATTTTCTTGCGGAAAGAAGAGATTTTGCATATCCTTATTTTTATTGGGATATGTATAGGATGATCTGTTTTCATCTGTGTTGTGGAGAAGATCGGTTCTTGTGTACGTGTCCCACGTTTGATGATTTCTGTCTATTTTTTAGTTTCGATTTTTTAGTTTCTGAGTATTGAGAAGAGACGAGACTGATAATTTTTTGGTTGTATGTATTATTAATACATGTACAGGGTGTCCTAGAAATATGTAATACTTTCGATTAACACGTAAATATATATATGTTAATTTGTCAAGTAATATTCTGCAAATGCAGAACCACAAATTGAATATGGATTATCCTTTTGGTAAAATTTATGAAAAGAATTATAGCTGAGATGAAAAACGACTTTTTTACGACTAGTTCTTTTTATTCGTCCATGAAGAAATTGAAAACACACTTGTCTGTTTTTACACTTGAATAAACTTACACTTCTTCTCGTACAGAATGTTTCACGTTTAAATAAAAAAATCTTCAAGATTATTAATAATATCGAAGATATTTGAAACAGAAATTAAATAACATTATTGAATGATGTTCTATTTTTTTTTATGATATTCTCTTTCAAGTAAAAAATTTTTATACTTAAATTATAAAACATATGAAAAATTTAAAATAGGCTAATTCCAAGTATTTCTGACTCATACGCCTGCATATGTATGTTTCTAAATAACTAAGAATATTACTGAAACGATAAATAGTACGATAAATTTTTTTTTTTTAAATGGAGATTTAAGTACTTTGTGTCTCGTATGTAAAGCAATGTACTGTATTTATGTAGAATAATTCAAGGACATTATTCATATACATTTCTATGCATACAAGTGATGATTCTAATTTTATTTTATTCGATTCTTATTTTTACTTTTTACGCACTTTTTACGTACATAATTGAAAACGAATTAATTGAAAATTGAAATATTAAATATTATACGAATTATTATTTTTATCAATTCTAGGACACTCTGTAATTACACTGTACTCTGTTACATAATTCTCATGATGAATTAAAAATGAAAAAAATCCTTGACTTTCAATCTAACTCTATCCGATCACAGGTTTATTCGATTATTATCTTTGATCAGGTTTTTCTTTCCCCTATAATTCATTTTCGGAAATTTGATTCGCCAGCAACATATGGTTACAAGTTATCATACACTGTCATTTTTTTAAAATTCTTCGTCTCACTCGTCGGCCGTTGATATATTTAACAAAAATCCGCAAAACTTCGATAAAAATTTTCCTCGAACGGCACTAAAATATAAAATGATTCTTTCATATTCATGATTCGATGTTCATTACGGTGGTGGTATACGCGAGTTACCAGCCTCGACCTACTAACCCACCTACTCCTCATATCGACACCTTGCAAAAGTATATACGATCACACACGACACGCAGAAGAAGCATATCACACACGTTTGTATCACACAACAGACGCTACTAGTTCAAAAATTTAGTATCACTTCTAATATTTAAAAAGATTCTCTTCCATTCTCTATCGATACGTTTTATCTTTCATTTTTGTACATATATTTCTTTCGTCGATTCGTTCGTCAATGCTCGATACATTGGATGATCTTATCTTTCCATTGTATTCTCAATTTTTAATTGTTTTAAATTAATTGTGAAAGATATTAGCCATCAATCGTCGAAATTATCTCTTTTTATTGTACAGTTAAACACACGTCAATTTAAAACGTATATATGAAAAGAATATTTTCTTATTAAAAAAATTTTATTATTATTTTACACAATAAATAGATATAATCTCTTCCCGAACGAATAAGTGAGATCAAACTTTTGAACGATAATATTATACATTTGTATCCTATCTGTGTTACGTACACATACAAAAAAAAAACGAACACACTCTCTTATCCTTGGGCGCTAATGGACAAAAAAGAAAAAAAAAAAAAAAAAAAAAACGTTCGTCGATTGGCTTAACAAATTTTATTCTGTGATTTGCATTACAGTTGTTGTGCGATAAGGCACATAGAGCATAAAATGCCTGAGTGTAGCAGTGAATAATACTGCCTACAATAGGGTGCCCCGGTCGGGAGATTCTATCCAGCAGTAGAATGTGTATGTAAACTAATTCGGATATATCTAATAATGTATCATATTTATTATTGTAACACTAGTTCAAATATTTTTTCTGTTGATTGCGGTATACGGGTCTCGTTAAAGGTGTCCGAGGCAAGCGAATGAAAATTGGGAGTCATTCGCGCGGTTCCAAATATTTTTTAAAACCGTCCTTGAAATTCTTAAACATTTTTTTTTTTTTT
>NW_006263384.1:326464-330998 GCF_000469605.1 Apis dorsata
TTTGAACAGTCGTATCGAGTGTCATCAAGCATCCATCATCTCCCAATTTGATTTTCTCACTTGGGCACCTTCATCAGCCACATAGATAAGTCACTTGATCCCTTCTGTAAGCGTTCTCGACGTGATTGTCCTTTTTTTTTTTTAATGAACAAGCATCATTGTGTCGTGGCAAATTAAGAACAGAATCATAGTTCACGAATGAAAAAAAAAAAAAAAAGAATAAGAAAATAATCTGTTCTCGAGCGTCGATAACGCATCAGAATATCACGTCAAAGAAAAAAATAAGTAGAAGACAAGTATTTTGTACTGCTCTGCAGCGCGAGAGTCGTCGTTTCTCGGTCGATTCAGAGATCAATCAGCGTAGTATTCAGGATCCAAGGAAAAAAAAAAGAAGAAGAAAAGAAAAGAAAAGAAAAGAAAAGGGAAAAAGAAAAATCTTAATCGATTCATAGTTGAAAAGCAATCATCGTTGCTGAAATTCTAAAAATATGATGTCGCCTACTGATTGGTCTCTGATGAATTGAATGGTCGCGCGCTGAGGCAGGTTTTTATAGGGTAGGATTCTCGTATTGCAGGGATTGGAACCTCGATTTCAATTGTTCAGTATCAGACACTTCTCGCTCTCGCGCTGCACCAATATTATTTCACACGCATACGCGGAGATCACCTGCAAGATTCTGTCGAAATCGGAGTAATAATAATCCTTCCATTCTTTCAAAACTTTTCCTCGATCTCGAGGATCGATATTATACGATTACGAACTGTTTAACAACAAATTTTCGTAAATTGATAAAATTGATAAAACGAATTTTGTCGTTTTAACATCCTTAAGAAATCGTAGCGCGACGTTACTCCGATTTGGCGACGAGGTGTCGCGAGATAATGCCACGAGCCTAATGCTTAATTCGGCGATCAGGAATCCAAGAACCGAGGCGTATGGGGCACACGAGAAAGCCGCTACCCGGCGCGAGAAGCATAAGTGTGGCCGTGTCGACACCCAACGATCAATCGGACGTCAGCAGAACTTTGACGGTGATGCAGTGGGGTCAGTTCGTTGCAAACGACATTTCTTACACCCCGATGCGCAAAATGGGTAAGCATTTTTTAAGCTGGGGTTAAAATGATTATTTTTGGATTGTACACGCGTAACATATTTTCAATTAAATTACATTTAATAAAAATTCACTTTTCTCTTTTCATCATGTATATCGTAATATATATTGTAATTGTTGCAAATAATATCGATAAATTATTTACAGTGTCGACAGGAAAACCGATCTCGTGCTGTCGATCAGACGGAAACACTTTATCTCCCAGATACGTACACCCTGATTGTTCTGTAATTATGGTACCTGATCGAGATCCTATTTACGGGCAGCATTACGTACGATGCATGAATTACGTGCGATCGTTGCCGGTTCTTAAAGCGGAATGTACATTTGGACCCGCGGAACAGGTATATTTAACTTTCTTCGTTATAAATCTTGTTATTTTTATTAATCTAATTTAAATGCTTGTTAAAGATAAAAGAATTTAAAAAAAAAAATAATGTTTTGAATAGATAATAGAAGTATTTTCGTTATCGTTTTGTATTAAATATAAAATTGCTTGGAATTAATAATTTACGGTAATGGAATATCGTGTATTAGAATTATTAGACTCGAGTTTTAAACCGATTTTTTTTTCTCTTGATAACAGATGAATCAAGCGAGCCACTTTTTGGATGGTTCAGCGATCTATGGTTCTACATTGAAAAAATCTCGTCAACTGCGTGAGTTCGAAGGAGGTCGTTTACGAGTTCACAAGGAGAATAATCACGAATTCTTGCCAATTGGAGAGGACGAAATCTCGTCCGCATGTGCGAAGAACTGTTACAATTCTGGTAAGTGTTTTCAATCCTTTAATCCTACTTTTGATTTGCAATGAAGAGCGATAATTACATTCGTACCTTCGAGAAGGAATAAAATTAGTAATTATTATTTTAAAATTAGTAAATATCTTTTACATCTTTTCGCAAATGATGATTTGAACATTAATTAAATTAAAAGACGATTTCTTTACGACGACACACTTGACTTTTCCACGCGTTACGCGTTCAGAAGTCTTCTTCTCCCATTTCGTTTCTATCGTAAATTTCACTGGATATGTATTCTTAATTACTTAGGTGATTATCGTGTAAACACGCATCCACAACTCGCTGTGATACATACAATCTGGCATCGCGAACACAACAGAATAGCCGACAAACTTGCCGAGCTGAATCCTAACTGGTCAGACGAGACACTGTTTCAAGAAGCCAGGCGTATAGTTATCGCTGAAATTCAGCATATCACGTACAAAGAGTGGCTACCTATATTGCTGGGCAAGAGGTATACCCGCGCCGTTGGACTCACAGTTGGAAATAGCTACAGTCGTAACTATAATTCCGAGGATGATCCAGCGATAAGTAACGAGGTCGCGACAGCAGCTCTGCGCTTCTTGACTTCTTTGATGCAAGGGAAAATAAGGTAAATTTATTTTTAACTCGTAATAAAATATATCAAAACCGAGGGGAAAAATAAAAATTTTGTTTAAAGATCACAAGATATTTTTTTAGACGTCTGTTTCGATTAAAAAAAATGAAAAATACGTGTTTTTCATTTCGCTATTTTTATTATTTTGTTACAGTTTGACAGACAATAAACGCCAGATCAACAAAACAGTTTCTTTATCGGAATACTTCTTCAAACCGATTATAATCGAGTCTGACGAAGTGTTCGACGGTTTATTACGTGGAATGGCTACTCAGACTAGCCAGAAAATGGATGTCAGCATAATCGAAGACGTGACAAGCAAATTATTCGCGGCAAGTCAAGATAGCTTAGGCTTGGATGCCATCAGCTTGGACATTCAACGTGGCCGTGATCATGGATTACCCGGTTACAATCATTACAGAAAATATTGTGGTCTTCCAGCTGCAAAGAGCTTCGACGATTTCTTAGATTACATTCCAATGGAGGTAAAATCATTTTGACGAACGATAAATATATTTAATGAACGTATTTTTCGTATCTCAATTCATATAGATTTTCATATAAATCAAAAAATATTGCGTAATTAATACATAAACGATCTACAATTATTATTAAAAAATTATCAAAGAATTATATTAGTTAAAAGTTAAAAATATTTCCAAATTATTTTTATCTCAAATTTAATCGTGATTAACAGATGATGAAGAAATTGCGCACACTTTACGCTCATCCTGATGACGTAGACCTTATTATCGGAGGTATGGCCGAGAGACCAGTTGATGATGGCCTATTAGGCCCCACATTCCGCTGTTTAATATTTGAACAGTTTTCAAGAACTCGTCGCACAGACAGATATTTCTATGATTCTGCGTATCAACCGCATCCCTTCACACCTGGTAAGAGACGCATTTTCATCGTAAAGAGATGACATTTATATTGGGAAATATCGCATAAATTGCAATTGAAACTTTGTTACAGAGCAATTGGCACAAATACGGAATGTAACGTTAGCAAGAATATTTTGCGACAATGGTAACAATATTACCCAAATGCAGCCAAATGTATTCCTCCGGCCACAAGCAGAGTAAGTTGATGATATTTTTACTTTTACCAATTGTTTTACTATTTCGATAAGAAAACTTTCGTACAAATAATCTCCTTATATAACTCTTAAATTATTCCATTTATATCTTGATTCATTCATCTGTATCTATTTTATAAACATTATTAAATTACACATACTTATAACGATTATGAGAAAAATTGATAAAAGTCTCATATTGTGTCTCGTTTGTATGTGTTTAAATAAATATAGAACTATATATGGAATATTCTAAGGTCGTAAAGTCAATTGAACATTTTTCGAAAAATGCCGCTTTAAAACATTTTAAAAGCTCACGATCAACTCACAACTACTTCTTTCTATGAAATGATATATTATAATAGTGTGATATCGCTTAATACTTTAATTTACGACCTTATTATATTGCTTACACTATTATTAAATATTATTTTTCTTTCCTATACAAAATTCTATAAATATAAAAAAAAAAAAAAAAAAAAAAAAAACTAAAATTAAACACCTTTTATTTTCTTTCTCTTTCTATCAGAAACGAGTTGAGGTCCTGCACAATGTTCGAAGCTATTCCCAGCGTGGATTTATTCGCTTGGGCAGAAAGGGCCAAGGCCTATCGTTGAACTTCCCCTTTAATTGGCTGGTCACATTGCCGCATCGGTTTGCCCGGGTCGCAGGACGGGCACGATATTAGAGATAACGAGACGATGATAGATTTTGGCATAAAAATCTTGCCAAACTTTGACACGTAATCTTATGAACGCGAAGGAAACGAAGGATGAAGCTTTTTTTTTTATCGAAGAACCGCGTGCGATCGAATGACCAACACAACGGGCACGATGAAGGGAAATAAGACAATTTGGTAGTATATATATACATATGTATGTATGCTACTCGAAAATCAATTAAATATAATAAAGAAACAAAAAAAAAAAAAAAAAAAAAA
>NW_006263384.1:331193-346856 GCF_000469605.1 Apis dorsata
TAAAATGAGCAAGCTACGGGGCTATGCTACGGAGAAATTATATTATTCTTAAGAGAAAGGGGAGGAAAAAAGAAAAAAAAAAAGAAAAAAAAAGAAAAAAAAAAGAACGAGTGTTGTGTTCAATAGATGGAGATTCGATTTCAAAGAAACATTTAGATCTTACGGGAAATTTTTTTAGAATAATTTAGGAGTAACATGAACTCATATGAGAATGCACGCGAGTGAGAAGCTAGATAGAAGATACGTAGATACGCTAATTTCTTTAATCCTACGCTTAAAGTATAATGTTTTCCTTTGCGACGAGCATTCAATAGATCATGAGAACTTTTATTTTATTGATTCGCCATGTTTTTCGTTCTTCTACTCATTTATTATACTCTTCTTTAAAGTTTGAAAAGAGATGTTTTTATTTTGTTTCACTCTTTTTCATATATATTCTCGTGAGCTAAATGAAGTTTATTTTTGTATCTGAAAATTATTATACGATATAAGAGAACATGATATTTTGGATGCCCTATATAAGTATGCAAGTGGATGCATGAGTGAATCTTCTTGGTTATTGTACTTTAATCCATTGTGATTTAATGATTCTTTTTTTAAAATTATTTTAATTAATATATTCAGAATATATTAAAATTGTAACCTTATACAATTATATTTCAAACTCTTGGTATATCAATTTTCTTCATAATATAATTACTTTTTTTATAAATAAACTTCAATACATTGTTTTTTTATGCGCACAGTATGTAATTATAAAAACATTAAATTAATTATGACTAATTTGAATTTTGTTAATTAGTGCTCATTAATTAACAATAACATGTATATATATATATATGTCTTGCTCATTTCCCAATTCTTAGAAAATTGTATTTCTTGGAAAATTTACATATGTAAAACATATTTCCATTTTTCATATTAGTACAAAGTATAGCAATATAACTATTCATACATATCAATTTTTCCAATCTTTTATTGAGCTCTCTATATGATAAGCAATATCTTATATTTCATCTTAATTTTAATAATTTAATTTCATTGTATCCAAATAGTTTCCAAGAAATTATAATGCGAATAAAAAAGAGAAATACAATGAGAAATCACAATGGATTGATACAATAAGAAAACGACTCGACTGTATTAAATCAAATAATATCAATAATTTCAAATTAAGTGAAGCAATGAATTCAAAGTAGAAAGTCGAAATGAGAATTCAAACGAGCAATAAGTTTTGAGAAAATAATCGATATTATAACAGATGAATCTAGTAATCTTTGTAATCTACATAAGTATTGGATGAAGAAATGCTTCAGAGATTTTATCATACCTATAATAAGATTTAAAAGAACAGGAAGAAAATTTAAAAAAAAAGCAATATTTTCTTAATCATCAGAATATGATCTTTGCTCATATAAAATGAAACCAAATTTTAGGATTTTATATAATATTTTTAAGGAAATATAACTAGGATGTGATTATAAAAATAATATAATCAAATTTTTTAGTTATAAATAATAAAATATATGTATATATTTTAATTACATTCACTTTTATACAATAATTTTCAACACGATATTATCTTTAACTATCTTTGTTTAAAATATATACATAAGAATATTGAAAGAAGAATTACTGTAGAATCATTGTATGTTAGGATTACTGTAGAATTCTTCATTCAAGGCGATACATGAAAACTGTTGAATATCGATTGTTATAGGAAAGAGTTAAGTTTGATCGAGCAAAATTAAGTTTCAAAATCAAAATGAGGAATTTATAAATACGATCACTTGCAATTTGAAATTTATCATGATAACAAATCAAATGAATGAAACAAACAAGATAAAGTTCTTTAAAAGCCAAAAATACGTATTATGAAGGATCATAAAATAAGAACTATCTATCTATTTTTTCTGTATTAAAATTTCTACTTTTGCTCGTTCAAATACAATAATTCTTAATATTCTCAACGACTAACTGCCACTTAGAAGCACGTGCGAGATTTTTTGAATTTGTTTAGAATATTTTTTTTTTTTTGTTCATTCTTATTAATAACTCAAATTTTTAACAAAACTCTGATCAGCGTTTAAGTTGATTTGCATGACTGTAACGACTGAAATACTTTTAGGAGTATATGGAGTATGACTGATTAGTTTTTAAATAAAGAGTAATATTGTTGAACGTTTTATACGCGATTAGGATTAATTGTACTTAAGATATCCAATACAATCCAAACTTCAAAACTAATTGAAGATTGGATTAATCGTATTATGAAAATTAGAAAAATAAAGATCTAATCATTAACACTTGTAAATTTTATTATTCCTCGAAATTTCCCTATACTTTCTTTTTCTATATCTTTATTTTTTCAATTTTAATTAAAATTTTCCTATTATTTGATTATTATATCAAAAGTAAATATTTTTTACTAAGATCATCAAAATATTGACTATTGATATATGAAGGAAAATTATGCATGGAAATTATTACGAACTAACAATTATTACGACAAAAAATAAATAAATTTTATTTTAAATCTAACCTATTATTTAGAAAAAGGTACAGAATAGACCTAACATTCAATGTCCTTTTTTCTAATCCCTTGCATTAGAATATAATATACTCATTTTTCGATAAAATATTTCAAAATTTTCTTTTTTTTTTTTTCGTTTAATCCTATTCCTGATAACATCATTAAAACCGAATGATATCTCTCTGAATGATATCTGATGAAAAAATTCAAAAAATTCATTAAAATACAAAAATAGCAAGTGACCATGACAAATATAATTAATTATCTGACTAAAGAAGATAAACTAATCAATTTAAACAATTAACAATTGCAATCTGCTATTGAAATTAATAATCAAAAGTAAACTCAAAGAATAAAAATCGGTATTCTTTATATAGGAATTAACTGATCTATCATAAAATATCTATCTATAAAAAAATATAATCGCAGCCAATTAGCTCATATTATTCGCTATAAAATTTATAATTGTATCACATGATATAATTATGAATTGTATAGTAAATAATAATGATTTCCCAGGTCTCACCGGCGTGGAGGTTGCTGCGAATCGGAGACCCACCCTAACCACGGACGTCCCATCCACCCTCCTTTTGCGCGAAAAATTTACTTATCGTCAAATAAATTTTCTCCCTTTACGTGTACGTTTGCAAAACGTTCAAATTTTTGATCGTTGTGCAACACAAGCAGCAAAAGGAGCTATAAGAAAAATTTAATTTTCCAGCGCGGAAGACTAAATCTGAAAATAAAAGAAGAAGAATTAGAGAAAAATTTCTATCAATATTTTACATTTCTATCCATTATGAAAATGAAAAATAATTGATAGTTAAAAGCGTGAAAAAAAAAAAAAGAAAAAGAAAAATAAGCAGAATAAGCATCCCCATAAAGCACTACACACTACTTTGGCCATTATCTACTTATTTACAAATACATCTATTTTATTAATACCTTTTTTTTAAATTATGCATGCATTTAATTCTAATCTTCTCTTCTAATTCATTCTTCTGTTCCTGTAAAAGATCCTGAAACAAACTTAAATACATTAAACATAAAAACATTTTAAACATTCATCACAAACACAAAATCTCATATTCTCATATTCTCACATTCCTACTCTCAGAAGAAATTAAATATTTTGTTTATAAACCCTGTCTGTCGAAAACAACGTAAGAGATATTTTCAGTCACACAGTTTTTGACCAACGTCACAATTTTCAAGAATTTATGATACGAAAGAACCACATGTGGTCTGGGAAAATGCAAGTGAGGAGATACCAACGATGGCTAGTGATCGAAATCACGTAGCTATCATTATAAGGATTTGATTGTTGTTGAATGAGGAAATTTAGGAAATTAAGGCAAGTGATCACGTTGCCTTAAAGAAATGGAAATATTGTTTCCGGAAACTTTGAATCAGAGTAGGGAAGGCGAAGAAGCCTTTTAATAAGAAAAAGAACATTAAACACATCACTTATAAATTTTACCCATCAGAAAATTGAATATTTCTTTCTATCTAACATAAAAATTGGAAAATTTATCTTATATCGAAGAAAAAATATGAGATATTCCATATCGAAGAAAGCTGAAGAATTTCTGAAACAGAGAAAAGAACAGATTAATAAAATTCAATAAATTATAGCTCTTCTCTTCTATTTATTTTCTTCAAGTCGTACCTATAACAAACTCACAATTTTCAGAAAAATCAAATTGTCAAAATATGTAATTCATAATTTTAAATGAAAATTTTGTTCATTGATAAAAAAGAAGTATATTTTTTAACAGTATTTTTATTAACAAATGTTCTTAATAAAAGGGATGCTGAAAAGAAAAAAACGACGAGAAGGTAACCAGAAGGATTACCAAAAATAATATTTATCCACTCAATGTAAACTCGAGCAAACCGTGAGTGGACCATCTTTTCTATTTCGCAACACTAATATACTAGATTCTCCAAAAAAAACGCGAAGAGTGCTTTATTATATTTGCAATGCAATTCTTGGTTAATAACAAAAAAAAATAAATAAAAAATAAAAAAAAGGATAGAAAATTCGTGAAAATAAACACCCTTGGTAAAGTGTTCCAAACATATTTACGAAACTTTAATAAACTAATTTTTGCACTCATATCTTATTATACGCAACACTAACAGCGGAAAATTGCAGCCATATCAAAAGAGACTGCCGTTGTACAACCACTTTTGTGTGCAGCACTTGCGTGCACTTTTGATTGCAATGATCCAAGAGCAGGAACATTTCCACATTCCAAGTGGAAGGAAATGGGCAATTTGTAAAACGTAATATTACTACAAAAAACGCGATCATTCGTCAACGCAACACTAATTCTTAAAGTGAATTGAATACAAAATTTATTATTATTCTACAAATGAAAAACTATTTCAAATATGATATTAAATCGATGATATCAATTATTATAGAATAAATTCAATTTCTTTAATTTATTTAAAAAAAAAAAATTAAAAAATAGACTGATTCATAGTAAAAGTAATTAAAAACAAACGCGATATTTTTTATTAACGCAACACTAATTCAACCCGTTATTAATCAATCGCAACACTAATAAAAAAAACCGCGATGCCCATGATCTGATGACTGGATGATGGGCCAGCATGCAAATTGGCCAGACAAACACAACAACATTTACTACATATACTAAAACGAGCACAATGACAAAATAGTAACAATGACTTCCCATCCTTTGGACCCAAAACAGATCCAAAAGATGAGAAGCCATTCGTTGCAGCCCTCTTCGCGACAGTTTGTCGGGGCCTCTTCGGTCTTCCTCCTTCGGGCGCAATGCCCGCTGAAACTTAAATCTAGGCTCGAGACTCACTAATCGTATCACAGAAAAAAAAAGAAAAAAAAAAAAGGCTAAATCGCGGAAGCTAAGTGCACATAGACGACCAACTATCAATTACGATCGTCGATCGTACACGTGCAGAATCTCGAGCGCAACGTTCGTTTCGAATTTATCTCGCGATCGCGACCGCGGCAATTCGAAATATCGATGAATAAAGCCAAATACGAATGGCATGCTCCGTTCGCATATTCCAGCTTCATCCTCGATTTTTCAAATTATATTTCCTGAAACAAGTTGTCACGCGAAAACGCGCCTACCCGACCAGAGACTGTGACAACCTGCCCGGCCCTACCTACTTATAATTAACAGACACACCAGAAGTATACTACCTATCCTACCTATCCCTATATTTAAAAAATGGCAAAACAGGCATACCAACACATTTATTCTACGATTCTCACGCATAATACTCGGGCGCAAAAGCCTACACTAGGGAAAGCGTCCCGGGACACCTCCGACACCCGAGCTTGGCACACAACTCGCACACTCTAACTTGACGTACCATTTTCCTGAAATCGACTGACGATGGCTAATGACCATTGCGTGAAATGCGATAAAAAACATGTATATCTTAATTTTAATTATGAATATTTACTAATGAATGAATATGCCCTTTAAGGCAATTAAATTATTAAAATGGTATGAAAATTTGATATCATTGTTATAATTTGAAAATAAAAATTATAAATATTGTTGTGGAAAATTATAATGATATTAATAGTGAATATTTTAAATATCTCAGATTATATTGTGTTATAGAATGATAAATGAAACGACGCAATTCCACAGCCTAACCACACACACATAATGTGGAAAATACGTCGTGCACGATACACTAACGCATCGTCAGTCGCTAAAAAAATATTTATTAGCTTATGAACTAAAGTCATCATGCCCATCGCCTCTCTCTCACCCAAGTAGCACTTGGGCACGTGAGTGAGATCCTGGCAATAGACATGGAAGGGGTTAAATCTGAAAATCCTGAGCTAGAAAGATAGATTAATTAAATATTTGGTATCTAACGGATTAATAAACTTTGATTTTATATAATCTCATCATATTTCATCAAATATTAATGATTCTACTGTACTTTATCAATATAATAAATTGAAATTTTAAATGAAAACTCTAAAATTCTAAATGAAAACTATTAATTAAAAAGAAATGTATATATTTAAAAAATAAAACTATAATTTAATCATATAATTGACTCAACTTTAAACTTTATTATTATGAATGAAAATACCCTCAGGCGATTCTTTCATCAAAGCATTTTTTAAAAATAAATATTCAATAAACTTAATAGCTTTGATTTCAAAATCTACCTGTCGCGAAATGTCTTCTTGCACATAATATTTCATATATTTTCAAACGAGAATAAAATAAAATATAAATAAAATTATCATCTTTATTCTTGAAGATCAAATAATTATTTAAAAAATTAAATGAAAAAAAAATATGAAATTAAAAATGATTATCATATCATGCATTACATTTATATGTGCAAATATTCATATATTTAGATATTTAATTGATTTGCAAATATCTATATTAAATAAATATTATAGTTGATTTAAATTTATATAATTAATTTGGAAGATTGTTAATATTTAAAAACGCGATGTACAAGAAGACCTAGCCTAAACTAATAAATAAAACAATGGAAAAAAGAAATGTTACTATTCACGGGTATAATAAATATCCGCGGTCATTGTGCTCGTGAAAAAATCTACATATACAACCAATCACTCGTGTCGATTTGGATCTTTCATCCTACGACATGATTAAGTGATCAGAGGAACCAAAAAGCATGCGACTCACCATTGATGCGAAGAATCTGCATTGCCATTGTTGATGGAAGTCGAAGAAGTGAAAGCTGTAACAAAAAATGGAACATTATAATTCAGAAATATGATATATAATAAAAATTGAAATTAAAATTAGATATAATAATAATAAATGAAAGTTATGAAAGTAAAATTGAACAAAAATTTGAAATTTAAAAATTGGAATTCTCTAATAGTTTACTATTCATTAGAAAAATTTAAATAGGAATAAAGATAATTACCTCTTCGTGTGGTGGATGATCGCCTTATTTTCTTGAGATAAACACTGATTCTACCCTGTGTCGAAAACGAATATTTATAAAAAAAAATAAAAATAAATTATTAACGCGTCCGTTTATATTGTATAATCGGCGAACAAACACTGATTCTAATTTCACGTATGATTATTATAATTAAATTTATTTAGAATTAGTGTTCTAAAAAATAAAATATTCTAAAAAACTGTTACGAAGCAAACACTGATTCTACCGACCACATTGCGCGTGATCATAAATACTATTAAAATATGTCAGCAACTGTAAACAAAATGTAAAATATTACATTTATTAATTTTTGTTTAAATACAATAAAATAAAATCTAAAAAATAAGAATTTAATAATTTTTCTTACCTCTTCGCGTGATGAACGATTGTCTTAGTCTCTTGAGAAAAGCACTGATTCTACTCTGTATCGAAAACGAAAATTTAAAATAAAAAAATAAAAATAAAAAACTATTAACGCGTCCGTTATTTATACTGTTCAATCGGCGAACAAGCACTGACTTTAATTTCACGTATGATTATTGTAATTAAATTTACTTAGAGCTATTGTGCTCTAAAAAAATAAAAAAATACTGTTACGAATCAAACACTGACTCTATCAACCGCATTGCACGCGGTTATAATAGTCTGGAAATGAAATTGTGGGAAGAAGGGAGTTTAGAAAAGAAAATAAAATACATATGTATATATTTTCTTTCTTTTTCTTATTAAACATTTGTTAAAAAAAATAAAACTGTTATTTTTAAAAGAATATCGTTAATTATTAATATTAATATTTAAATTATTAATATTAATATTTATATTTAATATTATATTATATTAATATATATTTTTCACTATTATTCAATAATTCAATAATCAATAGTAACTATGAATTACATAAAAATAGTATAAAAAATTGTATACATATTATGGAATTAATAATTTAATAAAAAAAATATAAAAGTACTTACATATATCTTCCAAAATTTAAATTTTACCTCTTCTTTCTTTATATAAAATATAAATTGTCATCATGGCGTCCATATTGAAAATCCTTCTTCCCGCCTAAAGTAATTTCAGCAATCAGCTATTTATCTGAACAAAAAAATCAAATCTTTAAAATAAATGTATAAAATGTATAAGAACTTAAACTTATATCAAAATAAAATAGAAAATTAACAGTTCAAATTCTATTTTAGAAGCTAATAATATAAGTTAATGTTAATTTTAATGGTAAAATAGAAAAAGGAATAGATTATTTCTCAAATAACTATCATTAATATATTATCATTAATAAATAATTAAAGAAACGCATATTAGTGAAATTATAATAGTATAAAAAGTAAAAAAAATAATTGTTAAATAAATATTACAAAATAAATAGATCACGTACCTAAAACGAAGCGTCTAATTGTCACGAGTTTCGAGAACAAAATGACACCCCGCGCAGCGAGTTCGATATGTCGAATTAGGAAGGAAAGGAGAAAGAGGTGGGGGGAACGCTCGACAAGTCGAAACATGTCGAGCGTGGTACGAACGCAAGAACGCAAAAACGCAAAATCGCAATTTCTTAGAAAGGCTGTTATAAGAAATGTTTTTAACCTCGAGATTTTGAGCATAAATAATCAAAAAAAGTATAGAATAACAACACACGAGTTGAATGTACAAATGACGTATTTAAGAAAGAAAAAAACATGAGAAGTATATGAAATATTTACGAATAAATTGATATAATAATCTAGCTATTCCCATTTCATAAAAAGACAAAATAAATTTATAATAACTATCTTTATTAAATTAAATAAAATCTTACCATATTTGTATGAAAGTCGTCCAATTATTTCTTTAACATGTTTGTGTGTGTAAAAACTTTTATACTTTCGAAGCCATTCCATCTTCGAACTTTAAACATACGATAATTTATCACAACGATATTTAATTCTGTAATAATAGTAATTAAACAAACATATATTAATTAAACAAGTTTTTATAATCTGTAATTAAGCTTAATATAATATTCTATCGATAAAAATTACACGTAATTATACACTTCTGCCGGCGAAACACGTCCTGTCACCACAATTTTCAACTGTAGACTAATACCATGCGCACTGTGATGCGCACAAACTCACCTCGCCGTAGCGCGCCGTTAGATCTTAGCAGCTTTCTGATTGGTTGGAATAAAATACTTCTTTATTCAGTCGCGCGAAAATTAAAGTATAATATATTATATTTTAATTGTAGATTTCTATACATCGAAATTTTACAAAGATATTTCAATTAAAAATATAATAATATATAAAATAAATAATAGATTATCATAATTAATTTAATATTATTTAAAAATTATTCAAACTAGAAAAACTAAAATATAAAATTAAATATTTAAAATTAACCAAATCTTACAGAAATATAATGTCTGTAAAAATAAAAATTTGTTTATATACTTAGAATGCAATAACATAAAAAAATTAAATTACTGTAATAATTAATTGTTTTATAATCATTTTATAAGTATATTGTATAAGTACAAATGTAAATGTATTTCTGGATAATTTGCTTCTTAAATTGTTTTGATCTATTATGTCTTATTTTTAATAATAAAATCAGATTTTAATTCCAGTCTATTAACATTATAATCCTTTTCTATATCAATAATATCTTATATAATACAAAAATAATAAGAAAATGACTAAGATTAAATTCTATTATCTTTTTTATTCTTTAACTAAAAATTTAAATAGAGTCTATCAATTTAATCTTTTGTTGTTTGTATAAAAATATTTATAATTCTATATTAACAATACATAATACAAATAAATTTATTTAGCTTTTATAACATTATAATATATTTTAAATCCATTTATAAAAATCCATTATAAAAATCTCACAAATTAATATTGTTTTCATTATGTTATAATAAAAAATACATGCATACTTTATATATTTAATTTATATATTATATAATTATATATTATACATTATATATTATAATTTATATATTAACAAAATACAATGTATATTATTATAATGTAATATAAAATAATCTTTATAATTGAATATAAAGATTACCTACACTGATCAGTTTATCATAGAAGGCATATCAACAGCTCTGATTCTTTTTTTTTCGGTATTTCAGAGCAAAGTTTTATTAAATGCTAGTATTTTATACTTCATCTATGGTGAAACTCAATTTTATCTGAAAAATAAATAAAAATTTAATCATCATCTAAATAAATCTAAATCTAATATTTTATAATTTAATATTAAAATTAATTTATCAATATTTTAAAATTATAATTGTTTGTTTTATAAAAAATCATTTCAAATGTGCATAGATCATAGCAATAATTCTCAAGTTAATTACATTATATGCACACTTATGCTACCTAAGATATTGTTGTAAACACTGTTATTGTTATTTTGAATTTCTTTGATATATTTTTATTGATATAGTATTAAAATTTGTAGATTTTAATTGATGATATGAATTTATGAAAAGTTATCAACAATTATTCATAGTAATTGGATCACTATATATATATATATATATATATGAAAAGATACAATAATCTGTCAACAGATACTTAAATATTTTATACACATTTTTAAAGAGTCTTCAGATATCTATTTGTATACAAGATTTGTGAATTGATAGAAATAATATGTACAATGAAATCATAAAATACTTATTTCCTAATTATTATTATTATTGTAATTAATTATTATTAATTTAATTTATATATTACTGTTTTATTACTATTTATTATTATAAATAGATGTATTATTTTGATACATAAATGTAATGACAAGATAATTAATTAATTTTATAAAGTAATTTCTTTCTTGGAAATAAAAAAATATATTTAAATACACATAAATATAAATAAATTGATGAAAGTCTATATTATGAAACCAATGATTAATCACTTAATGATTAATGAGGACATAGTAATTGTGAAAATGCATGTATAATTCATATATATATATATATATAAAAGAAAAAAAATCTAATTGTAAATTAACATATACAGTTTTAAAACTTTTTATTTTTATTTGATATATTGTTCCAAATAATTGTTTCAGTTCCTCAAATATATAAACTTGAATGTTTTATCGATTTCATAACATTATAATACCGTTTCTACCAACTGTAGACATTTTTCAATAGTCTGGACAGTCTTTGTCTTTCGTTAAAGAATAAAACAAAAGACAGTGTCTGCAGACAATATTTACATTATAATTGTATGATCAACATGTCGAATAAAAAAGTTTATATATATAATATAAAAATATATGTATTTTGTTTTTTTTTGTTTTTTAGAATTAGAAATGCTTAATAAAGAATACAAAACTGAAAAAATATCTTAAAAATATTTTATTCTTGTATTCTTTATTTCACAATATCAATAATAATTTTATCATCTGATTAATTTAAGAGGAAAAATTTATGTTTTATTTAAAAATAATATTTTTAACACATTTAGAGATTATGTGTATAACCGACACTTGATTAAACGTGTTTCACATAATTAATTAATAAAAAAAATATTAATGTTTTATGGAAAAACATACGAATATTCTTGTATCACTTGAATAAATGCATAGTAAATGAAACATAACAAATAATATTTCTAATAAATATATTTAAATTATTTTTATCATTTTTAACTTGAAAAATACAATTTGTTATCATATGCTAAAAATATTATTTATTTATTGATATATATTTAAATAAAATTGTGATATTTTTTCCCACTCGATTATAGCATTTATAAGATTTTCCTGGTGAAAAAATTGATGATTATTTATGTAAATTTGTCTCGATAGATATCTCTAAACATATTCAACGATGTTCATATCCGGTAATTATGTGAGATATATAATTTATTTTCTGTTATCAGTCTTCAATTAATTTGGCTATATATATGATCATATTATCATATTGAAATATTCTAATTACTATATTTCATTATGTTAAAAATATTATTTTTGCTATGATATTTCAAAATATTATTTCATATCTTGCATCTATATATTCTAGGAGACAAAATTTTTTCCACCAGGAAAAAAACGAATAGCCATCATCTAAATTAAATTTCTTTTCGCCATTAAAATAGGCATTAAAATACTCAATTTATATAATTTCTTGCAAATCCAAGCTTTTTCTTATAGCCTTCTTTCAAGTAGAGTTTCTCTTCAACGTTTTTATAGTTTGTATAATAAACTATATAATAAACTTTTTTTTTTCGTTATATAATTAGAAACATTGAGTTAAAACATCTCCAGCAATTTATTTAAAATTATCAGAAAACAAACTTTTTATCTCTGAGCGATAAAGCTTTAATTGTACGTTTATCATAATTTTCTTTTAAATAAACAATAAATGACAAACTCACCTTTTTTTTTTTTTTTGGACTTTTTATTTGAATATCTCTCTTATTTTAGTATTTATCAAACAGGATTGCTTCATTTTTTTCTTTATATCTAAACAAAATAAATATATTATAAAATATAAGTTTAAAAAAAAAAAAAAGAAAAGATTTATTGTTTTTTATTATTTTCTGAAGCTTCTGAAATATATATCACAAAAAAGATTCCGAAATTCTATATCTTTAACAAAATTCTTAAGTTCATAATGGAAAAATATTCAGAATAAGTTTCAGACTTGGAAAACTGCATAAAAATTTATTATTGCATGATTCTGATAAAAATATAATAATCACTTATCGATTACGATTATCTTATAATCTCAAGCTATCTAGTAATATTTTATCACAGACAAAAGTTTTTCTTTACTTGATATAATATCATTAATATTTAGTTAAATATATTTAATTAATTTAATATTATATTATATAATATATCATACATTTTAGATTTCTCGAAAGCATGATTAATTAAATACATATGTGTATATTTAATTAAAAAATTTTTATGTAAAATCAACGAAGTCACAATATCAAGTCAATTCACTTCAAAAAAATTTAAAATAGTTGAAAATCTAGAATTTCAAAGGAACTTAATATACTTAGAATTTATATTTCACAATTTAATGAATTCAATTGTTAAAGTAAATATAACAATTTTTACATCACAAAAAATGAATCCCAAAGCGAGAAAGAATTGTAATGCTCTTTTCTCAACATGATAAGAAAACAATAAGGCGAATTCAGTCTTACCACGTATTAAATAAGGAATTTTGCAATTTTGTTAAATTTATGATTCACTTTCATATATCATGTTGACACAATTATGTAACTAACTACCCTATTGTACTCGATAGAAAATTTCAATAAAGTCGACGTTTTCACATCTCGCAAGAATAGAAAAATTTATATGATTCCATTGATAAATACTCTTATTGTTTTATTAAAATGAAATCATATTATATACGATTTTTCTTTCGCACGGTAAATTTATTTCTTCTATTATCATTATAATCTTTTTTCCAATCATCGTCATGAAGATTTAATTTCGATTGGTTACAAAAAACATTATAAAGAACAAGAATATACTAACTTCAGTCATCCAACTTTATTCTCTTTTTAAATAATACTATTTTTCAACAAAAATTCTTTAATTTTGATTGCATCAAAATTATCTCACATTTCAATCTCACATTTTAGATTATACATTCATGAATAATTCCTAGCAGATTTATAAAATTCTATTTTTTTTTTTAAAGATAATTTAAGAAAAGAGGAAAAAAAATAACAATATATATGTGCATATCTAAGAAATTAAACTGAAAAATGTTGCTAAAGAGATAATGGCATAGACTAATTGTAAGATAAAATTTATGCATAAATATCTACTATGTTTCGAACGTAGCGTGCCAGTTAATACGTTATACGTGCTAAAGTGAATTGTGATATTACTACGAATTTGAATCACAATTGATTCTTACCGTTTGTATCATTATATTATTTTAATTATTATTTTAATTATTGTTCATTTATTAATATTAATATTAATTTATGATATTTTGTGTCCATTAACATGATGAAATAATCTTTTTTGATATTATATGTTTGATATTAAGAGTTATTAACATTATGTTATTTGAAAAACATAAATTTATTCATGATAATTTTTCTTGATAAATTTTTAGACAAGAAATAAATGAATATTAACAATTAACACACGATAGCATATCTTAAATTTTAAACATATTTGAAAGGGGAACATCACAGCACATAATAGATCAGAAATTTATTAATTGTTTGATTAATCGTTTAAGCTCAAATATTAACAAACTATAAGTTTATGAAACAATAATGAAATCTATTTAGATTTATGTAGTTTAAGGAATATTAAAAAAGAAGCATCGAATAGTAGACACAGATAACAACAATTCAAACATTCATTTATGGTTGTGCAATGCTAATAACTCTGAAATAAATGAATTTAAAAAGAACAATTTTACAATTGAAATATTTAAATCAGCAAATCAGTCTACATACAAGACATATCATGTAAAATATACAAGTTAATACTTTCACATATACCAAGATAGTATTATATCTATTTGTATAATTTTAAATTTTTAAAAAGGAATGAACGAAAGCAATATCAAAAAATATTGCTATATAACTACATGAATATTTCTCGAGTTTCGATTCAAGTTTCTGGAATAAACTAAAACTCTTTCAAATTAAACAGAATGTTAGATGTTAAGATTCATGTGTTTCATACAAATCATAATCAAATCTAACAAACTCGTAAGAATAACCGGAAGGAATCGCGAGGCATGCAATCCTCTCCAAAGTTAAGCATTGGAATAGAACGTGGTTTGATGATAAAAATCCTCATAAACCAAGAACTTTTGACAGCGTGGGGTACTTGTCGATCCACGATCGTACTCCTTGTACTTTCTCCCACCATTTATAAAGTTCGACTCGTATCTCGCACCCGTTCAGTCGTTCTGCCAATACGTGTTTGGTATACCAGAGATCGTGTATGAAGTGAAGTTTCGTTTACTCTTTTTCAAATAGGTTTTGTGCGCCGACCCAAGTTATCGAGGAGTCAACAATTTTCGGTGGGTTTCATTCTATGCAAATTAGGTTGAACGAATAGATTTTATATTGAATTGCAACAATCAACGAATCAAAACTGTTTTTCTGCTTTTGATATATCAACTGCTCTTTTTTTTTTTTTTTTTTTTT
>NW_006263384.1:347130-355007 GCF_000469605.1 Apis dorsata
ATTACTGTCGATACGATGGAAAAATGGAAGGATAGGCATGAAGAGCATTATAAATTGGTGCATGTATATATACTTCTTTTATAAGAATCTCATTTTCTTATTGCGTTTACAAGTTTGTCTTTAAATTATTGAAATAAATAAGTTTTAATGAATATAAAAAACAAAAAAATTTGTCGCAATAAATCAAATCATTATCATTAAATGCCATAAATAAATTCTAAAAATATCTTCAAATGCCTATTTAATATTATACGACGTTTCTATATACTTTCTTTTTCTATTATACAATAAATTTATACGACAAAGGTGACAATTCTTTGAGAGAAACATCGAATGACAGGCAAATTTATAACTATTCACTTTCTAATGTAAAATCAATTGCATTTAATTCGCAAATAATTTTACAAATTTGATTATAAAATTGTCCAAATAACGGATATATTTATTTTTTTCAATGAAATCAATCATTTGACAAAAGAGTATTTGATGAAAGAATATTTAATATATAATTCAGAGAATAATGATTTAAAAAATATCAAAATTCTTTAATTTACTTTCGATGAATGAAAATATTAAAATAAATTAAAATTCTTCTAAAATATTATTGATTATTCAATGGAAAATATATCAAGCATTTTTTTCTTCATTTTTTTTTCCAATTTATAATAAAATTTTAATCTTAGCAGAGAAAACAACTTTTTATAAATAAAATCATTTTTTTTATAATTATATCATTAATTGCAAGATATTCTAAGTATTACATACTTGTGTCCCATGAAACAGCGCAATATGATCAAGCAAAGAAAATACCTTGAACTTGCCATTTAAGTAACTACCGTGTGAAGATTCTGACAATTAAAGGTTAAATAATGCTTAAACTTACATGAGTACATTCCACTCAACGCTTTAATTGTGTTTAGTTGTTAAATTTGTTCCAATGTTTCCTTCCTTCTTCTTGGAAATATTCGTTTTTCTCAAAAGAAAAAAAATTAATTTCTGAAAAGTAATATAAATGAATCATAAAATGTAAAATAATAAAAAGAAGAGATATAAGATTCGAGAAAATACCATTTTTCAATCAACTTTTATATCAAATAAGAATTAAATTGATATATTAATATGATATATAATATATAAAAATAAATATACTGCTATTGACTGATAATAATTAAATAATTAAATCAATTAATTCAAAATACAAAATCGAATGTTTTTTTTAAATTTCATATTAGAATGTATATTTTTATTCGTTTAAATATAACGTTTCGTTTCTTCGATTATTAATTGAAAATTGATATAATTTAATAAATCATTCCAATTTCCTACAATTACACATCCGATTTATCGCATGTCTACTTTCAAAATTTCGCCTGATTATACGATAATGTAATCATAGAGGAACATGCATATAAAAAATGAACGCATTTCTTAGAATGTAATTGATTATTCAATTGAGTATTCATATCATTATTTCGCATATCTAAATCTAAAGAAAAATTTTTTTTTCTTTATATGAATTATAAAATGCATACAGCGAGATAATAAGATGTAGAATAATAAATGAAGATTATCGAACATTTAAATAATTAAACATATTTAAAAAAAAAAATGAAAATACTTTATATTATTACATTTTTCAAAAATTATATTTAATTTTAAATATTATTTAAATAATATCAATATTAATTGATATCGTGTAATAAATTTTCAAATAATCGAATAAATCAAATAAATTGCATTCTGAAATGAAAACAAATATTTATTATACTAAATTACCAATACAAAATCTAATTCCAGTGAAAAACTTCATTTAAATAACATTTATATTAAATTTACATAATGTTTATATAATATTTAAATCATATATTTAGTTCAAGTTTAATTTATTCATTGCTATTAATTTTATCATAATTCGAATAAAACGACAGATACCAATAACCAATATTCAATTCCTATTATACTTTTTCCTTAGATAAAGAGCGCTACACGTTTTACTTTTCGTTTACTATTATCATAGTTTTCCATTATAAATATCGTTATTTAACTATATTAACAATATCCTATTAACAAAATTATTTCTCTATATTTTATTTTCCACGGATAACAGGCGAAAACTTTAAAACTGCATAATTTGTCTAATTTTCAATTGCTAATTAGGCCTTTAATCTCTCCTTATTATCTATCTGTATATTATATCTTCACTGTAATTTACACTTTGCGATTGAGTTATTTAAAATAAGCGGAAAATGATTTGTTCGACCAATTTCAACCAGGGTATAAAATGCACTCCTATGTTTGTATAATTAATCGCATAAATAAGATAATTAACGAAAGATTGATCACACGCCATTCTCTGCGATTGAAGTAGCGAAACACAACGCCCGCACTTTCTCCCTTTCAATTGGAAAATTAATATTTCTTCGGCTCTTTGTGGAGCGACCATCATCATCAGGGAAATCCTGATCGTGTATTCGCTCATGCGTATCCTTCGATTCGATTATTCGAACAATGTTAAGACAAAATATATAACATTTGTGAAAACATTTATGTAACGATACACGTTTGATTCTTATAATTTTTTTTCTTTTTTTATTATTATTATTATTATTATTAATAGTTTATTATTATTATATTTATTATTATTATTATTATTTATTATTATATATAATTATAATTATTAGTTTCAATCGTAAATTCTAACGAGATTGAAACGAGGGAAAGATGAAAAGCATAATGTCAATCATAATAAATGATTCACGCTAATTCCAGGATTTCATTCGCGAATATCTGTCTGATGATTATTTAATGACTAATGAATTAATATACACGTGCTTCCTCGATTCTAGGATTCGGTGGATAATGTGTGAAAGTAGTTAGCCTTCGAATAATGGTGTTTTGACGATTCATGTTTATTCTAAGATTTCATTTGTTAATTTTTTTTTTTTTTTTTTTTTTTTTATATAATTATCGAATGGCCATGAGTGCATTCGATGTTTTCATTTTAATACACCGCCATTCAAAGTGAATGTCACATTCTTAAATTGAAATAAAACGCAAATTATAAATACAATAGCATTAGATTTTTTTTATCAAACGAGCTCCATTCATTTTTCATTACATTTTCTATTGTTGAATCGTTGACATAACTGACGCTAAAATGATGCCAAGAATTATTGATGAAGAAGAAAAGGGGGACAAAAATTTGACGTTGCACAATTTTTTGAAAACTAAACATTTTGGCCAATAATCTGAAAAACGAATCGAAATAAAATTATGTAAAATTGTATCGGAATACATGTAGCTATTGTGAAAAGAAAATGGATCAAATCGATCCATAATAGATATTAAAATGGACTTTTATTAAATAAAGAAATATAATTTGTCTTTTATTTCATTATAAAGATAACATCCTATTTGAATAATTCCATATAATTAATATATATTTTCTTCGTAATATATCATGACAGATAATCACGTGTAAAAATTGTTAAATTTAAAAAATGCATTAAATTGTCGTTTGAAATTATATTTATCATTTAAAATTATCGATACGGTTAAATACTTTTACATAACCAAATGATTAAATAAATTTTGCATAATGGATAACGCTTACACTTGTATTATACTTGTAATATTTTGAATATTATGCTTTTCTTTTCTTTTCTTTTCTTTTTTTTTTTATGTAATGTATTAGAGTCATGTCATGCTAAATTAAACGCATATTTTTTATTTAAGGAACATTAAACATTTGTACGCATCAAGATTGGAAAAGATAAAATATGAATGTTCGGTCAAATCGTTGAAGAAAATAGGATGAAAAAAATTAATTATTTTATAAAAACAAGTTACAAGAAAAGATATATTATATATCGTGTTTCATCAAACATTCAAAAAGATATAAATTAAGGAAATATATAAATCAACTAGTAAAGATATATAGTACAATTATAACTTTCTAAATAATTAATAATACATAGATTAGTAAAATAAAATTTAGTTAATACATAAGTAAAATAATAATGGATAATAATATACAATAACAATTTTTTTTACTAAAATATTTTTAAAAATTCAAAAATTGAAATCAATATTTTTTTCCTTTTCTTTTAAAATGTGATTTCTTAATGTTCAAACAAATCTTTTGTTCCAAACAAATCTTTATTATATTAAAGAAAAAATATTGAAATTTCGAGGATTGGTATCATTTCTTCAAAGAAATGTAAATCGAAAAAAGTATATACACAAATTTTCGCATTAAAATTAACAATTTTCTATTTTTGCAAAATAATGTAAAGTTCTTGAAAAAATTTTATCATTGACTGTACATATGAAACATCGAATTGTTTAATTACAACTTGGATCGATTTAACAACTGGAATCTGATGTAACGGAAGAAATGTAATTGGTATCAATAATCGTTAATGAATAATCTATTCTTTTGCAATTAACCGAGATTGGAAAACCCGGTAAAATTATAAAAAAAAGAGAAAAACTGGATTCGTATATTACCAGTCAGGGATACTTGTTCGTTTTCCATTGAATGCCATTCTGATTTGTGACCGCAGAAAATTCACCGAACGGTTTCTCAATCTCTGGCAAACAGACATCGTTTTACCAGCTGGGTTTTGAAACCCAGTCTCGTTCGTATTATCGGTAAAACTTTGATCGATTCGGGCAGAAAACGGATAGATTGTCGGATATTTCAGGATATTCTAATGCAAATATAATATATCTCTCTTCACTTTCATTCGTTGCCTCGTTGCCAGATTATTATCGAGTTTTGTCGCGTGACCGTTTCACCAGTGTGAATTGAATTATACGGGAAAACATAAAGCAGCCAGCATGTTCACGACAATTTCTCGCATAATTATGACGCGTAAAAATTTACGAGTCATAATTCCCGCGTTTCAGCAACACGAATGGACGTACGATATTGGAGAAAATATTCCATTTGTTAAATTTTACTCGACCTTATCAGATAAATTAATAATTAAATACGAATCACGATTATACGTGTGGAATACGTGTTGTTTAACAAGATTTATAAAGATATTAAAATAATTGGAATATTTGTAACGTTTGGGAACAAGAGGGATTGCTATGAAATGTAAATTTGACATTTTTGGAAAAGTTATCTTGAATTTCTGTTTAGATAAATATTGCAAATGATAAATCGTTTTTATATATAATAATTATTGGGGATTAAGAATTTTTTATAAATCTGGAACAATAAAATTCGTAAACTCATGTGAAATAATTTTTGTAATTTTAAAAAAAGATGATTGGAAAAATCTTTCGCAAGAATCGTTATCGTTCATTGAATTTCTTCTTCTTCTGGATGGATTCGTTTCTTTTTACCACAAATTTCTATCACGATAGAAAGTTTTCGTATTATTCATCGTTTTCAAAAAAAACTAAAAGAGTGTAAATCATTGTACAGTAATCGGAATATAAATAAAATATCAAAACTTTCTCATAATTCATATCTCTCGTTGCTACTTAAATTTCTTTGATTTTGTTTTAATTTGAAAAAAAGTAAACAACGATTTGCAAATTTTTTTACAATATCTACGTTTATCTATATTCCATCATAAATCAAAAAAACAAAAAAGCTATCTCATGTTCTTATTCATTGCTCAAACGAATTATATTAAAATTTTATATGAGACGACATTTCTCTATGTTAGCGATCGTGTTAATGATGTTATCGATGAACATCTCTAATTAAGACGTAATTAGAGGCAAATAATATAATTATAATTTACTTTAATCCTCCTAATTAAAAATTAGAAATGAAAATCTAAGAATTACTCATTCATGTATACCATTTCTTCGGTTACGTGAAAAATATGAATCGTATTTCACGATTTCTTACGAAAAACTAGTCCCGCAACATTGCGAGTAAATTGGTTATATCTGGAAATCCAGTATTTCCTTCTCTATCCCCCTATGAAATCTCATGAATAACAGATTCGATTTCTCAAAAAGTGTTATAAGCTAACACTTTCCACGAGTAATGAAACTCGATAATCGTGACAGACACGAATAATTAAATAAAAAGCGTTGAAAGACGTTTTTATTAATAACTCGATTAAAAGAGATCGATCGGCAATAAATTAACCAACAATTAGCCGTTTCCCCAGTTTGTTCCACGAGAGACGTCAAACGCTTTTATTCGAGAGAAGCCCGATATTACGGCGAGCCTCGTAATGACAAGTAATTATCTAATTGCATGATTTGAGACAGGCAAACCGCGAGATTAGATCGTTTCATTTATGTGTTCAGACATTCATGAAATGTATATTGGATAAGATTTAAATTCGTTGAATGATAAACATTGTGAAACGTTCTCTAGATTTCTCATACTTGATAAATTCTATATTTATTATCCATTATTATTATATATATATATATATGCAAGCAATTTATATTTATTTTACTTATATTTATGTTTTACGTATATGGAATAATTTTTCATTTCGTGGATTTAGAAAAATTCTTTTTTTTTTCTTTTTTATTCTATGAAGTAAAAAATAATATTTTGCGTTATTTTGTTCCGTGTAAGTTGAAAATAAGTTGAGATTGTACTTGTTAAATACGAATTGTAAAAATTCAATGATCTTTTCAAATGTATAAAATATTTATTTTTTCTTCGAAGAATAAAAACAAACGAATCTATTTATATTCGACGCATTATTTATGTTAATTGATTAATAATTATAAAGTTACCGACAATAATAAATTATCGTTACAATTCTATCGTTAAAAATTGAAGTGTCGAAAGATATAGACAAGGCAACAACATATTTCAGTAATACAAATATCACTACTAAAACATATTGCATACACGCAAAGTTTCCAACAAAAATAGAACTTCTCAATTTTGCAATACTTTTTAATTCGAAAAGTTGAGAAATCATGCATTCCCTCGATGCAAATTTATGCATCACAATATTCATTGTGCGTTACGTCCCGTGGAATAGGATGATCGCACAGTAAATTGTGGTAAACGAACTTCGACATCGTATTTTTCGGGAACAAATTTATGCGTACAGTAATCAGTAATAAGCCTTTAAGCTCAATTAACAAATTGCATCATAAAAAACTGACGGAAATTATGATTCGAATAAAACTTTATCAGCATGGATTAATTATTATCTAGTATATTAAAATATTATTTTGAGAAAATAATTAATATTTAAATAGTATTATTATTTCCTTCATTTTTTTAAAAAAGAATTTTCTGATGAGTTTTGTTTTATTCCCAATCAAAATTCAATACATTAAAAAATTCTGAAACTTCGAAAATTCGTTTCAAATAAATTTTCCATTAATAAAAAAAATACTCTAACAATTTTTTTAAAATAAAAGAAAACGTATAAAAATTTGAAATATAAAATCTATTATTTTTCGTAGAATTTTCAAAAGTTAATTTAATATGATTGATTTACGATTTACGCCAAAAATTTTCCAGATCATTATCGTCTGAAATTTATCATCCGCAATTTGAAAAGATATCTCAAATACCTAACCTATTTCCATATCAAAAATTTCAACCGACTCTAATGTGCTCTTTTCACGATATGTATGAATACAAAATAGTTCTTTTCCTCCCGGTTTCCTGTTGCTTCAAAAAGTTGAAGGTATTTCAAGATTCCGTTACTTCCTCTGGAAATATCGATAAAACGATTGCACAATATGGAGGACGGGAACAGTGAATTAACAATCGACTTTCTTATTCTCCTTTCCTGTTCTCCTTTTCCTCCGTGACGTTAATTAAGAAGAAAGTCGGGAAACGGTTCGAAGGAAAGGGGGGAAAAGGAAAAGGGACGAAAAGAACACACAAAGTGTGAAAAAAAAAAAAAAAAAAAAAAAAA
>NW_006263384.1:355325-359853 GCF_000469605.1 Apis dorsata
TTCGATTGAGACATCGAGATAATAGGCGTTAAAATCGTATAACCTTCGAGGCGTAATGGAAACCGAATTACGTAATTACACGGCTGCACAACTCATAATTAGCGCGTGAAAATATCCTCGTGGAATTTCCTCGTGGAAGAAAGTGGAATTTTCCGCTAACAATCACGAATGTTTTAGAATGAATTAAAATCTATCGAGTGATTATGTTCTCTTTTTTGTTTACTTTCCGAGGAAAAGTCTTTCAGATCGGATAAAAAGATGGAATGAAAAATTAGAAATTGTATAATTACTTTCTAGCGAAAAAGAAAGAGATGTCTGATAATTCAGATTTAGATGAAAAAGATTTTTTTTTTTTTATATTACACCAATGAAAATGATAGTTTTCTTCGATCTATTCTAAACTTATTGTAAATTTCTTTGAAATAAAATTATTTCTATAGAGGAAAAGATATTATTTTTGTATCAACTATCAGATGTGTTTTAACTTTTATTTATATTTGGCAAATCGATCTTTAATAAAAAATAGAAAATCTAATATAACATTTGAGATTTTCTTTTTGTGATATGTTTGTGATATTTCGAAATTTTTTTTAAATAAGAGATTCAAGTAAAAAGATATTCGTGTAGCATAAATTGAAACGATTTTCGAAATCGATCACGGTCTCGTGATTACAATAAAATTTAAAAAACATTAAAAATAGAACTTTCATACAATGCTGGCATTACTAATATGAGCAAATTTAAATTTTAATACACCAGATTCGAATTCTTCATAAGTATTTCGAAAAAAAAGAAATGGTTTCAAATAGACTCGAATGTAAATATGTTTTATATGAATAATTCCAAAAATAAAAAAATACTATTTCCAAGTAAAATTCGAGTTAATAATTTTTTGTATAGTAAACGATGTTTAATTTTATAATAAACATAGTAAAAAACGTTTACTATGAAATGTAGAGATACTATCACGCTGTTTCTCAAATAATCCAAGATAAAATAAAAACGGTTTACCATTCCATGCAGGATTTTTTTTTTTTTTTGAAAACGTTTCCTCGAAAAACTAACATAATAGATTGGTAGAAATGCAATTGCGAATAACTTCCCATATTTGCAACAAGATAGTACCTATTCGTGTCTCTAGATATCCAGTGAATAATTGTTTTCTAATTTTGGTAATATTGTTACAATCACAAGAGAAATCAGAAAAGGTAGAACAATTGCCTGTCTCCTTTATTCAAATTTTTTAATTTAAAAGAAAATATTATTTCACGCAAAATATTATAAAATATTTCTTCTATTTCTTGTAAATTTTTACTATCTGATTACCAAAAAAAAAATATAAAGTTTATTCCGAATTTGAAATTTAAACTATGAAATCCGATCCAACAATATCATAGGGAATAAACTATTCTACTCTAATCATATTTACTGTGATTAAATCTTTTTTTGAATCCCAATTCGAGTCTGGAATATCAACGCATTCCTAATAAATATTCAATTTTTTTTTTCTAAAATACCTTATGCGAGGTAAAGCAGAACATTCTAGCATAAGATAAAGTCGAATATCTACATATATGCATATATAATAATACTTGGTTAATTGTTTCACTTTCTGCATATATAATATAACGATTCGAAAAAATTCGAAATTATTATAAAAATAATGGCATGTTTCGATTTTATATAGATATAGATTTTATTTATATATTTTTTTTGAAATCATTAGATTATGAAACGATATTTTCTAAAGAATTTGATTTGAAAAGTTGTACATCCTTTATCTATAATAATAACAAAATATAATATAATAGTAGGGGAAAATAAAAATCTGAAATTTATCATTTTGAAGTTTAAGCAAACAAATTGAACATGTCAGTTTATATATCAACTACTCGTTCAGCATGTCCAGTTGCGTGATATAAATTGCCTTGTCACAATTACATTGTCAGTTTTTTGTTAGTTTCATCAATCAAACGAGAAATTGATTGAAAAAAAGAAAAAAAAAAGAAACAGAAAAAAAAATAAAATAAACGATAAACAACTTTCACTTTAACAATATAATTGTCAAAAACAGTGTGTCATCAAAAAAAATCAAGGAATACTTTAAATAGAAATTAATGAATTTTTTTTTAAATTTTAAGTGACTACTGACAAATGATTAAAGAAACTCTGTAATAATATTTCTTCTATTTTATACCGATGTAAAAATAAATTTTCATATATAATTATTTATAAATGTTGAATGAACATTCTCATAAAATGATCACTACTGGAATTGAAATTTGATGAGACTACTAGAATTTTAAATTATAATTTATAATATTTCATAACATCTCATATTTTATTAATTGCTCTAAAGAAATTCTTTATCAAAAGTCATGAATTGCATTAATAAGAAATAGAAAGAAATAAGATTATGAGATAAGTACTCTAATACAACATCACATATTTGGAAGAATATTGTTTGCAGAAAACAACAATTTAATAGTAAACTAGTTAGATATATAGTTTTAGGTGCATAAAGGCTATCTAAAGAAGTTTATGACATGCAACCGGAAGACGGTTTGTGGCACGTTGCATGCAAGTTGTATTTACCGAGTTTCACGTAAACTTTTACTATAAAATCGCCCATCTACGTAACTTTGTTTCAATGGAGGAATATCCAACATGAAATTAAGAACAGAATATTAACTATAAATATCTTCAACTGTGATATATTATATTTTGTTTATTTTATTCATTTTCATTATTTTTCTTTTGATAAAATAAACAAAAGTTAAATTTTTTTTTTATATCTAATTTTATATTTGCATTTCATATTTATATATCATCTCAATATTTTACATCTCAAAAACTAATGTATTTAAAGGATTTCATATCTCAGCGTTTCATCACAAATTTTTTATCTTTATGATAATATTGTTATAGAGAGATTTAAAAATATGTATCATGTGTAGAAGAAATAAAATAAGAGAAAGACATTTATATGTTAAGTAAATATGTAAGTTACGCATATTTTATTGCACGGCAGTAGAATACTTCGTTTATGATCAGACAACTCTCACTTCTCTTATCAGATCAAACTAAGAGGAAGAGAATATTAACTAACATAAGAATCTGAAAACAAATAACTGAAAAATCGATAAGATATTAAATTATCATAATTATTAAAACGTAATGTACAATAAAAATTTTAATATGATATAAATAATACCTCCCTTTTAATTTATATTTCGAATATACCATTTATTATATAAAGATACATTAGAATAAATTTTAATATTATTTATGCTATAATTTTCCATTTCAAAAATGGTTTTATAGATTTTTATATCTTTTACTAGTTTCTTAAAGTATATTTAAATTTCAGAAACATGAAGAAAGAACGAAACGAATGGTGGATTGCAACAATTTTACTTGCCGCATTATTGATAATAAAAGAAGTGAATATAATAAATGGACAGAATATAACATCTGAGGATAAACTATCTACGAAAAAAGCAGGTATTTTACATAATCTTTTATATCTTTACGACCATTATCATTATTAATGATTTTAATGATTTGAAATTATATGATATTCTAATTATATGCTATACAATAAATATCAAGTAAACTTATATTTCTACAGCAAAATTTATAATGAAACAAATTGTTATTATCATTTTTTAAATATTTTTGAACGCGATCAAGAATAATTGTAGCATAAAAGGAATGTCTACAATTGCAACAATTGCAAGAAAAAAAACTGAACAAAGTTTGCATGTAATTCGTGATACCAAGTGTTTTCTATCATGCATTATTTATACAGTTTGTAGCAAGAATAAGACCAGTAAATACAAAAAATAAAAAATCTTTGAGATTTGTATTTGAAAATTTGTATTTGATTTTAAACAAAGTACTCACCATATTAACATAACAAATATAAAAGAATTAGATTTTGAATATAATAGTCACAATTGTGGAATAGATGCAATTAAATTGTGAACGATACAGCAAAAATCTTAGAACAATTTTATCAGCTTATTAAGCTTATTGTTCACTTCAAATTTTCAATTACTTGAAAAAATCAAAGCACCACATCCTGATAACAACATTAAAAGAAATAAATTATGAAAAGTTGCTCAAAAAAATTTTTTGTTTTTTAAAAAAATAATTCTATATATTTGTAATATGTTATAGCATATATGATCCAGAAAGAATAATTAATGCAATCCAATTACATGCTACTCTATTTCGTTAAAAATTACCATTCACAATCCATTAATAATACGCTTAAACATCCTTTAAAATATTAAACGAAGTTTTTATTTTTTCGCGATTTTATCTGATTGATTAAAAAAATCGATCGAGATAAGTGACAGGAACAGAAGGAAGAGAGAAAAAGAAAAACGATACGCTAGTTACACGTTTCTTCAAGGTGATGAATGTTTTGCTCGTACATCGTTTCTGCTTTCTCGAATGGCAATTAAAGCGTTAATAATCAAGGCAAGGGAACACAGAGCAAAAAAAAAAAAAAAAAAAAAAA
>NW_006263384.1:360034-367141 GCF_000469605.1 Apis dorsata
TAGCAAGAAATCGTTCACGAGGTAGAAAATGGTCGTGTGTCTGTACTGGCAGGTGTCCTAATAATATTTTTGAGAGACATTCTGGTGACAGATATCGAAATACGACTGTGTGTGAGATCGTTCGAGTTTGAAAGGAGACGAGGAAAGAAAATGGTTAATTTTGATCCCCTTATCGATCCAGATTTTTCTTTGACTTTTTTTTCTTTCTTTTTTTTATATTTTTTCCTTGAATTATTTTGGAAATATATAATAGTTTTCACACTTTTCACATCTCTATACTTTCTTGTATCTATATAGAAAGGGTGGTTTAATGTAAAATTTTTGCAAGAAATTTCTATATAAAAAACTCTAATTCCCTCTTTTCGTACCACAAAAAGAAATTGGAGACAGCAAAAATTATTCGAACATATCTTCAAATACTAATATCTCAACTTCATAAATACTGACTTGATTCTTCTTGTATTAAGTCACAGATATATATATATAAAATAATATCTCGATAAAATGATACGATTATATGATGTCATATCATATTACGAACGTTTGTCGATTGATTTATCAAGTGGCAAGTTCAGAAAAAGAATCTCTCTCTCTCACTCCTCGATAAACATCAAAACCGGAAAGGCATTACTCTCAAACGAATTCCTTTGCCGACTCGCTTTGACGGCTCGTTTTTTCTCGTACAATTAAACTTCATTTATTCTCTTCGTTGCCTATAATTTTTCATTTCAAGTTTCACTTATACCATATACGATAAAATATCGATGGATGCAATTTTGGCCTCGCGACGACAACTCATAACATATTCCAAAGGAAATACTTCCACGTAATAATAGGAAGAAAAAAAAAATAAAAAAATCTCAATTTTACACTTGGATCAAGATCGTTATTCGTTCGGTTCGGCGAAAAAAGTAAGCGCAAATAAAAGGAATCGGGAATCGAATGAAAAACCCGAATCGGAAACCCGATCACAGGGCACGTGGCCATTTATGTAACACGTAACTCTCTAAATAACAGCACGCGAGCAATTTGGCCCCGGTCCAACGCTATATACACCCTGAAAACGATTGAAATTCGAATTCTGGTCCAAGAGTTTGGAATATCGAATATATACGATGTAGCGGGCGTACTCGGCCCGGTTAGGTTCGTTTCATTTGCCGACTTGGCCGCGGTCACATCGATAAGATCTGTCTCGTTGGTATAACATTTATCGTTCCGGCTGAAAGCGGTGAAAGGCATCGGCTCGTGGTAAACGAGCGTGTTTCACGATCTATTACGTCGACATTGGTACCTCGACGGTGAACGTAACCGATCCTGAAAAAAAAAAAAAAAATCTTCCATTGAATAAGCACGCTCTTGATCGCGCGTGGAAATCTTTGAGAGGAGCGTCGTGTTACCTTTATCTTTTCTCTCGTGGGAAAATGGTGGAGTTCTTCTGCGCGCAATACGTGACAACGCTGTTGACGGTGGTAAACGGCATAAATATCCCTTTATTCCAATTAGATTGAAACGGTTACGCATCGGGTGCCACGGTTCCGGGTAAACGAGTTGGGTAAGCGGATCGAAAGCGCGTGACTTAATTGCAGCGCAAAGGGAGGAGAAGGACATTCAAATTCGGAAGGGTTTGGAAAATCATTTTTTTTTTTTTCTTTCTTTCTTTTCAGTGGATTCGATGATCTGATTCTTTTCAAATTTTCATGAAATTTTTTAAGAATTTCTTATAAGCATCTTTGAATTTATAATTGCGATAATTTATGTATGAATTATGGATAAATATCTCGGTTTATCGAAAGTTTTATTTCCGTCATGGATCACAGGTGATTCGTACGATATATGTATAATATCTTCGGAAGGGTTTGGAAAATCATTTCTTTTTTTCTTTCTTTCTTTTCAGTGGATTCAATGATCTGATTCTTTTCAAATTTGTATGAAATTTTTTAAGAATTTCTTATAAGTATCTTTGAATTTATAATTGCGATAATTTATGTATGAATTATGGATAAATATCTCGATTTATCGAAAGTTTTACTTCCGTTATAGATCACAGGTGATTCGTACGATATATGTATAATATCTTTTTATTTTCAGAGAAGAAACTGTCAGATTTAGAGGGATCGGAAACTAGTTATAATTTTGCTTATACGAATGCGTTCGAAAATGCGTACAATACATTTCCTTATCAGACGTTTTCTACTTTTCCAACATTTTCTATTTTTCCATATAACAGGTAATAATACAATATATTATTCTTATATATTATATATATATTATATATTGTATACGTTCTCTATTTTTCCAACATTTTCTACTTTTCCATATAACAGGTAGGTTCAAAGAATAATACAATTATATTATTCTTATATATTAATATTATATATTATATAATAATAATAATATATATTATTATTATAATTGCATATTATATTGTACATTACATTAAATGGAACTATGGCAAGAAATTTAGTGTAAGATAATTTTATTCGCATTCACTGTTCATTATTCGTTTCTGATGAAATATATTCTTCGATTTTAGAGAAAACTTAACGAATAATATTCACCAAGAGATTAGATGCGGGGACTCGTTTCCCCGTAATTGTGAAAAGGCAAGATATCGAACGTACGATGGCTCGTGTAACAACTTGAACAATCCCACGTGGGGTATGGCAAACACGAGATATGGACGACTTTTGCCGGCGAATTACGGAGACGGTAAGAATGATTCTTTTCTAAAAAGTATTCCCCCTTCCTCTCTCAAGCTTCAATGAGATAAGATTAGATAGTAATAAAGTAACAAAGAGGTACAATTCTTTTTTAAATGTGAATGAGCACGAATATAGGAATAAAAAATTTAATAATAAACAAATTTCCATTATTATTTTTTAATTACGATGAATTGAAATATACGAAATATACAATCTTTGTCGTTTCAGAAGGAAATTAATTAAAATTGCAACGTTTAAATCTTTATTTTATTATTAGAAAGAAAGATTATGATTTTATTATTACACGCTAAATTCGACAAATGAAACGTTAAATTAAATTGTAAAAATATACCTTTCGCATTACGCATTCCTGTTATCCAATCATTTTTATCGTCATTTACAATCGAGAAAAATTACTTCCGTAATCAATATAAAATTGACCGAATGAATGCCACTTTCACTCTTTACAATCCGATTCGTTTTAACAAACAAGTCAAGATTTTATTTAACTACAAACAATTATACACGACTAACACTTTGTTATTGTAGTATATGACACAACCATGTTTTTCTCGATCGATTTCTCTCAAGGTATCAAAGTATGCAGCGAATATTTCGAAAAAGTTTTAACGATATTAAAAAGATCTTTTTCTGTCACATCTTTTTCGAACTGATTATGTAAATTATCTCTAACTAATAAATTTTCCTCTTCCTTTATAATACTATATATTTTCTTCTTTTACATGTTATTACAATCTATATTCGTTATTAATTCGTTCGTAAAAAAAACAAATCAAATTGGATGTATACAGAATCAACTTTTTCTATAAAAATTAAAAAAGATGAATTGGTTCATTTCGAATCGAATCGATAAATAAATTTAAACAGAAATTTATATTTGTGGTTGCAGAAAGCGAACCATGCAATAAGAAATTTTTGATGACGAATGAAATTGGAAAAAGAGTATAATATTTTATAGAAGAAAAATAGCAAATATTATTATTCTTTTTTTCGCAATAAATTTCTACAAAAATTAAGTACAATTAAAATATAAAAAAAACAACTGATTTATCGCTAGAAAAAAAAAAAAACTACAAGATGTTAAAATCAAATTATATAAAACATTTTCATTCGTAGAACTGCGTCAAGGATCGATTCGTTTTTTTTCTACGTTGTAAAAAAGAAAGCAAGAAAAAAAAAAATTTCTTTTTTAACATAACAGAGATTGCACGTCAATGTAAATAGAAAATTTATTTGGACCGATGTAGATAGATATAATTCTACCACCAGAGGTTACGCTTCGTTTCCCCTTGCTAATAAAACGAGAAAGAATTTCAGCAGAATCGTTCTACGTTATTACATACGGTGTTAATTGGATTATTATGCAAAATCAACAGTTACCAGATTGATATCTTCTGTATTGCGCGCAATGGTTGAAAAAGAGTCTTTTGTCTTAGCCTCTTAACTATTAATCATGATAAAATCGGATCTAAAATTTTATTCTAATTGACGAGACGAAATCTTGATTACTTAATTATTAACAATCGTTGATTATAATGCTCAAAAAAAAAAAAAAAAAAAAAAAAAGAAAAACACAACGAAAAATGAGATTTCAGATAAGCGTACTTCTTTTATAAGTAGAATAAGCGAGTGTGACGCAAAAAAAAAAAATGGAACAATAGATTGATTATAATCGTTTTGTAACATCTAGTTCTAGAATTGAATGTGAAGTAATATAATACGAAATAATAATAATAATAATAATAATAATAATATGAAGTACAAATTGAAATCAAGATATTTTTCGATCTCAAATCATCAGATATTCTTTACGTGCAAATTGCAAAATTAGAACCTGGAAAGCTAGAAAAATTAACTTCTTTCTATTTTTTTAATTTTTAAGAAAGAAATATGGAAAAGAAATATGGAAAATGAGCTGAATAAAATAAGTTTTTTTATTTTTAATAAAACGCGTGCTTTGGACAAGTAAGTGCAAAAATATTTCTATTCTTATCTCATCTTTTAGATAAGTGCAATTTGCACTTATTCCCTTTGATCAAATCAGGCATTTCCCTTCCACTTTCAACAACATGCTGCAAAAATCTCGTAAAATCCTGTCGTAACCAACAGTTACGCCCCCCCATGACAAATACCGACTTTCACAAAAACTTGTTTCAATATTATACGTAGTTGAACCGTGGTTTTACACGGTCACGTAGGAATTAATTTGCTATTTTACGGACTTCGAAACTTTGTAACATTCGTGAGCAATGTGCAATCGATCTGTAACATTCTTGCAATCTCATTCTGCAACCCTTCGCTTCTAATTTTCTAACTTTAATCGTGCACACTCGATATCAAATGTGAACACCTGTTCGATACCTAATTTATAATATTAACATGTTTTCATGTGTAAAAATTAACGCGTGCAGTTAAACGTTGCTTCTAAATTCATTACTTTTCTTATACTATACCATCATTTTCCAGTTTTTTATCACTTTTCTTTAAAATGCACATTGAACTACGTTCAAATATTTTTACCTAATTCCTTTTTATTTTTTTTTTTTTAAAGTTAAAGTTTACTTAAGAAGAGAAACAAATTTATGAGTTTTTCTACATTCTATCAATTAATCAGAGATTAGGATAAAATCATACGAGTTTTGTTTGATAATAACCTTTATTGAGAATTATAGAATTCTCATTTCTATTCCGATATTTTAATTAAGAGACATTTATTTGCTGCTTTAAAAAGTTAAACGTGTATAGATAATAGTTTGATAATATGCAATCCTCTAGTGATTTCTTTAGAAACTTGCCAATTATCTAACGCAACAAACATTTTTTTATAGAATATGTTTCTACAATTTCTAAAAAGATTATAGATAAAAATCAGGAAAACAGATATGTATATGTAATAATATAGAAAGTTTTTATATGTAGAAACATATAAAAATTATTATTTTTTTAAAATTCAAAGAAGAAATATATCTACAGCAATCAAGTTCAAGAAAAGAATTTCACATATGATAATCATAATCTTAATCTTCTCACTGACATTTTTAATATTTCCAATTATAGAATGAAAAAACATGAGAGCAGAAAAATTGTAATACCACCATAGAATATCATAGAAATATCAATATTGGAATAACAAATGGAATAATAAATGCATTTATTATATAATAGTCAGTGAATGTGGAAATTTTGTGATAAACAAATTTTGCAATTATTCGACTTTCTAAAGATAAATTAGTATTTTTGAAATTTATGTTATTCGTGCAAAGTTGATTAACTGATTAATTTATGAGTTTCGTTCGTATAAGCGAAAAAAAGAAAATAAACACCACCTACTTTCGACATTATTTATTAAATTCACATTCATAAATCTTTAATTTTTTTCTTTCTAATATAATTATAAAATTTAAAACGAAACGATATAAATAACACATTTATCATTAATAAAGATAAAATAAATAAATTTATCAATCAGATAAATAAAGGAATAATTTAAGGAATAAGAATCCAAGAAAATCCGATAATTTTCCTGTCTCTTTTATTTTCTTAAAAACTTTGTTATTTACTGAATCACAATTTCTACAGGGATACAATCACCTACGAGATCAATAACCGGATCACAATTACCACTTGCTCGAATGGTCAGCTACACGTTATTTCCAAACGTCAACATAGATGATCCTATATGGACACTGGTGGCAATGCAATGGGGACAAATTATTACCCACGATATGGGTTTGATCGAAGGCACCACTCAATCAAGTAAATCCAAATTTTTATTGTTTTTATTTTTCACTCTAATTATTCATACTTATAATTTTTCATTCACTTCTAAAAATTCCCGATAATTTATGAATTTATATTAAATTTTGAAACTGGTTGATACACAATCTTACAGTTAGTGAAAGATTTGTGCAATACGTAGTTACTATTAAATGTTACATTTCAATATATCACTGTCTGGTATTCCAATCGATACTATAAACGAGTTTATAGTTTATTTTTCTACTTTTTACTATACCACCATTTTCCAGTTTTACCACTTTCCTTTAAAGTGCATATTGGACTACGTTCAAATATTTTTACCTAATTCCTTCTTATTTATCCTCTTTTTTTTAAGTTGAAGTTTACTTAAGAAGAGAAACAAATTTATGAGTTTTCCTACGTCCAATCAATTAATCAGAGATTAGTATTTTAAAAATCCTAATTAAAATTGAAAATCTCCAACCTATAATCATTGTAACAATAACATAAATCATAAATTATACTAAACGTGTTAAAATAGGAAAAATTTAGTATATTTAAGAATAATAAACAATAAATTACGTCCATACGAAGAGAGAATATTTCCAACGAATATTTCATTTAAAAATTAAAAAAAAAAAAAAAA
>NW_006263384.1:367354-381358 GCF_000469605.1 Apis dorsata
TAAATTACTTTTTATACAGAGCCGCACAAGACAAAATGTTGCACCGACGACGGCCAATTGTTCAAAGATCCATCGTTGCTTCATAGAACGTGTTATCCCATGCTCATACCTTTCAACGATCCTATCTACAGCAAGACTAACATAAGATGTCTCAACTTCGTTCGTAGTACGACTGACCTTGACCACGGTTGTTCAGACCGATTCAAACCAGCAGAACAGGTTTGCTATTACGTTTAATGGTTTTACTCGTTTGTTTCCACGGATATAAATAGCAAATCTGACCGTCATCATAACTGTACGATATACGATATAATTTATTTTAAACTTGAAGATTTAAAAATAACTTCAAACTTCGCTTTCACACACAACTTGTCTCACCGTTCTGATCACGATTCTAAATCTTTTTTAGCTGAATGTGGTAACACATTTTTTGGATCTTTCCCTGGTTTATGGATCCAGCGATCAAGTAGCAGCTAATTTACGAGCAGGTGTCAATGGACGCTTGAGGGTGGACGTTCGAACCAACAGGGAATGGCTACCCTCGGCACCAAACGCATCCGAATCGTGTGACATAGTGAAACCTGTCGAAGTTTGCTATCTAGCAGGTAAGATTTAATGCGATAACATCATTGCAGGGAATAGGTATAATTCTTTTTATTAATCGTTAATTGATATTCTAGAGATTTTATAGATCTTGTTAATCTGTCTCAACGATGCAATTTTTATAGATATAACGTTCGAATTAAGGATTCTTTGAATTTCGAAAAAATTAAATAATATTCAATTGTGAAAATGATTATTAAAAAGATTCGTTCGGAAATGAAGAATAGATATAGCTAAATCATTTTCTTGCGATGTAATTTAATATAAGATAAAATAATAATTAACTATCTGTAATGTATTTTGACTTATATATAATGATATAGAATTACAAAAATAAAGAAACCTTTAATTACTAATTGAAAAGAAATGAAACACATAGCATGATGTTAAACACGTAATCTTTGATCTTTAATTAAAATTTACGAATAATTAATTATCCTTTTATCTTTATGAGTTTTTATGAGTTCATAACTCATAATTATCAATATTAGAATTAAAATATCTTTTCCCTCGTAAATAGTTTTGAAAAGATTGATGTTTAATTTTGATTTAATGCTACATCGATTTTTCTTAAAAAAATAAAATTTTTTTTAATCATTTTGCAAAATTTCACTTCAGATAAATGAAATGAGATACACCGATTTCTTTTCAAATAATGCATGTAGTAATTGCATTTATATCAATACATTACTGATTACATCTAACATTCACTTTTAAATCTAAATTCACGAATTAAAATAAAATGTATATTTCTCTTTTCACCAAGAAAAGGCGTAACAATGCATATATTTTCCTTTCATACACAGATACAGTATTGGATTAATTATTTTTAAAAATACTATAAAAATTTATTTTTTCGTTACTTATTATTAATAATAAAAATGTCTCTCAATTTGTATTTCAGGCGATAATCGAGTCAACCAGAATACTCAATTGACCATTTTACAAATAATACTGCTTAGGGAGCATAATCGTATCGCTAATGCCTTAACTAAATTAAATCCTCATTGGACGGATGAAACAATTTTCCAAGAGACCCGAAGAATTTTAATCGCTGAACATCAATATATTTCGTATTACGAGTGGCTGCCAATATTTTTAGGTGAAACGATTAATTTTCGTCCCGTTATAATTAATATTAATAATATATTTCATATTCACGTTATTTTTTTAAAAACAAGATAAGATTGTTGTGAAAATCCAATTATATACATGAAAAAAGTGTAAATAAATATATCTATTAAATTTTTAGGCAGAAGGAGTACGTACGGTAACAAAATTTTGTATAAAACGAACAATTACGTGAACGATTATAATCCAAACGTGAATCCAAGTACTCTAAACGAGCATTCGAACGCAGCATTCAGATATTTCCATTCCCTTATCGCCGGTTTCCTCGAGTAAGTTTCTCAAACGTGACATTATAATTATCAATGTTAACAACTTTTTGAACAAAAATGAACAACGCTGTCAAAAGCTGGACGCAAATGATTATTTTTCAAATACATTTTGAAGTCGTCAAAACTGTCCACTAATATTTTAAACTTCTAACATTTGATAAATCAAATTAACACCTTCTTCCAACATTGTAATTTTGCATATTTTGATGATAACAATATCTAATAACAACACGTTGAATTAGATAAAAAATAAATCGAAATGTAAATTTTATTTCGTATATCTCGTAAAACCATTAGCTTGGTGAACGAGAACCGGTTTTCAGACGGTGCCGTGAGGCTCAGCGATTATTTCAACAGGCCAATAATTATCGAGCAAAATGACAATATGGACGAGTTGACAAGAGGCATGTCTTATCAACCGCAAAAAGCCAGCGATCAATACTTTGATCCAGAGGTAATACAAGCAACGTTTGAATACAATTGCGCACGAAAAAATGAATTTAAATTGTCCAATGTTTATTCCAGATCACTCACTTCTTATTTAGAAATGGAAGACCATTAGGAACAGATCTTCGTGCGACAGATATTCAAAGGAATCGCGATCACGGTTTAGCATCGTACAACAATTACCGGGAATATTGCGGTTTGCCAAGAGCCGAAAGCTTCCAAGATTTTACAGATTATATTTCTTCCTTGGTAAGTAGATAATTCAAATAGAAATGATTTAATATTTCTTTTTAACCCTTTGCTTTACAATTTAAAAAAAAAAGATATTAAATATTTAATTTCTAACACATACGAGTGAAAAATGAAATTCTAAATGGATAAAAATATTCAGAATTGTCTATACTTTCATAAAGTTTTACGATAAAATTTACGATAAAATTTGAATAACTTTCAAAATTACATGACATTTTTTACGTTCGCGAGAAAAAATAATAACTCGAATAATAACTAGAATAAAAAAATAATGATTCAATTTAAAAAATGTGTAAGCAAATAAATAAATAAATGTATAAATATATTCGATATTTAATAGTTAATGGCGATAGTGTAGCAATACATCGTTCATTTAATATCGTGCATTTTAATTCGACATAAAAATAACATATGCACTACTAAAATCAAAATTCAAAATATTTATTATGCACTTTATAAGTAGAATTTACACTATTTTTTTTTTTTTTTTTTTATTTCTGTTACATAACAGATATAAAATATCCACTATGAATTACAAATATTATGTGATGTAACTGAGATAAATTGCAAATGTAATTTCATAAAAATTCATAATGATAATTCACTTCGTTGTGTCATCATTTTCTTAAAGCTTATGCATTAAATCATTAGATAAAAAAAAAAAATCATTATATGTTACTATAGAACGTAGAAAAATTGGCTCAATTATATGTCAGTCCTGATGACGTAGAAGTGACTGTCGGAGGATCGTTAGAGGAACATGTTCCAGGAACACTCACTGGACCTACGTTCCTGTGTATTTTTGTGGAACAATTTTATCGAACGCGAGTAGGTGATCGTTATTGGTTCGAAAGAAGTGATCAAAAATTAGCATTCACTATAGGTAAATATCCTATCTTTGAAAAGTTAATTTTAATTTTGATTTATGCTAAAATTTTTAAAACTTTTACACACCCTTTGAGATTTTTCATGCGATAGTTTTAATTTAGTGCATCAAATTTCCTAATTTTTTTTCTTAATAGCAACTGCTATAATTATTTGATCATATAATTTTGCAGAACAATTAAACGAGATTCGGAAAACTAGCATAGCTAGATTATTTTGTGATAATGGTGATAATATCCAACGTATGCAACAAAGAGGTTTCGAAAAAGTATCTCAATTGTAAGTTTTCTATTTCTACATAAATTATGACAGATATTTTATAATTTAATAACAATTCTATTTAAGAATTAATTGTTAATTTCAGTAATCCTATTGTAAGCTGTGACGATATTCCTTCGATAGATCTTTCATTATGGAAAGATTATGCTCCGACACTAACGACACAACATATAGCATTCTCGAATTTTAAGAAATAAAAATTATTAACTGCGATAATTATTATACATTTGCCAAATATCAATTTACTAGATAATCTCAATGCTACGTGAAGTATTATTAATTAATTTAAGAGTTATATAATATATATATATGTGTATATATATATTTACATAATTTTGAAAATTATGTTTTATATTATGAATAAAATGCATTATTTTGTTTATAAACAATCAATATCTTAATCTTTTTCATTTTTTCCTTGATATAATTATATTTTTATTTTAAAATTAATCAAAAAATCATTAAAGTTATATTATTTTTTAAATATATGGAACAAAATTGCAAAATTTAATTTTTAAAAATTTTTGTTTTTATATTTTTCTGTGTATAACTATATTTTTCATTTATTTTTCCTTATTAAAAGAAAAATAAATAAAATTAAAAAGAGATATATTAACAAAATATATTATAGATGAAAAATCAAGTGATCTTACCTGATCGAAATCCTCATGTGACTTTTCAACAGCAAATAATGAATTGGAATGTCGTGTAATGTCAATGATTTCCATTCTTAAACGCTGAAACAATTTACGATATCATACAAATATCAACGATAGATAGATAAAAGATTAAACTTAAAATGAAAATAGCAATAATCATAAATAAGAAATACTTAACATAAAATATAATAAGTTTATTCAATTCAGAAAATTTTATTAATTTATTTTATAAAGAAAAAAAATTTGAATTCATTAAATCGTATATATATTATACGAATGAATAAAGAATATAAACAATATAGAATAATTATATAAAAATACAATTTTCTAGATTTTGAAGACTAATAAAAAAGATGTGGTGTAAACTTTTTAAAATTTCTTTTAGAATATAACAATACATGAAATATTATTAAGTTTTTCTTATTTCAAGGATTATATTACATCCTTGATAGCCTTTTGAAAATTTTTCAGGCATTCATTTGCAACGATATTATTGAAATTTATTGATATAATTTTTAATTAAATATATCTTCACTTTTTTTTTTGTAGATATATTTTCAGATCATCCAAAAGAAAAAATCATGAAAAGCAAAATCAAATAACGTACAAATCAAGGAATATTATTGAAATTAAATAGTATGCAATATTTCTTTTTTTTAATCGAAGCTTAATAAAAATTAAATAATATTTCATGTACTTTTATATTTTAAAAATAATAAAAAATTTTCTTAACGTCCTTTTTATTAATCATTAAAATCTAGAAGATTGTGCTACTATATTATTATTGAAATATTAGAAAGAAAGTAAATTAAAACACTTGTTTGGTAAAATCATTATTATAATGAAAGAAGATATAGTCATAATTTATTGAAGTTGCAATACTCTTTAATTTGCCACGTGATATTACTGTGTGTTTTATCAAAGTACCGTTTATTTGCAATATATTCTGGTGTAAAATGGAATTTACGACTTATCCCAACACGTTCAATAAACTTTCTTATCTTACATATGTTTACGACCGTCTGAGCAATATTTCCTATTAAGGAACGAATATCGGAATCAATCTCGAAACGATCCCACTCGTAAGATTTATAATCGTATAATTCTAGAACAGAATTCTTATCAAGATATACATCATTCCATATGGCAAAATTGTATACAAAATTAAAAATAAATAATTTTAATCTTTGAAGATCGTTCTTCTTAAAATTGTTAGTTCTTTTGTTTATTATTATTATTTATATATGTTATTTTAATTATTTACGAAATATGATGTAGTTTGCATATAGATTGAAAGAAGAACATCTCTTATAAAGATCTCTTAAAAAGATCTCTTATAAAGATCTCTTATAAAAATTAATTGAAAAATATATCATAAATCTATAAAAATTTGTTATTATCAAACAAATTTCGACGAATTTAAAACTTTAATCAAGGTACAACGTTTGAAAAGTATATCCTATAATATTATTATTTCTGCTTGTTTAATCATAAAATTTATTATATTACATAACAAAATGCAAAGAAATCTAGAAATTTCTATTATTATATAATATTATATAGATTAGTTTTATCAATAAAATTTTTAAATAGATAATCTTATGTAATGATAAAAGAAATAAGAAATTAACAACTAAAAAATTGAATTTTTATATTAATTTAATATAATGTGAAGCACACAAATAATATTACAATTAATTGATTGAACCAATGATTATTGTATTAATTTGTATATATAAATTTATTATATTGGAAAAATATTAAATAAGATATATGCAAACTACACCGAATTTCGCAATTTTTGATTCAAGACAAAGATATATTAATTTAATATTATATTAAATTATATTCATTTTCCAATAAAGATTTTTTGTTCTGGATAAATATAAAAACAAATTATTATATTTAAAACTTTGAGCTTGCGGAATCTGACAATTTTATATCAAATAATAAATATTAATAAATAAAATAATAAATATAAATAATAAATATTGATATAGCAATAAATTATAAAAATAAAATATGAAAAATTTTATTTACCAGTTGAATAAAGATTCAACTAAAAATGCTAAAAAAATAAGAATAATAAATAAAGATTAAATTAAATGATTAAAAAAATATCTATAGATAATTCAAAAAAATAAAAATTTGGGATAGATAAAAAGATATTAATTAAAAATAATTATATATAATTTTGTAATAAAAAAATTTTATTTATTATTATTGTCAATATAAAATATTTTTAAATGCACACTAATGTATATATATTATACAAGTGTGTAGCACGTAATATTTATTGAAACATTATTGCATTATTAATCTTGTACCTTTTAAATCATAATTCAATTTTATTATTAATATAAATACATTTTTATTAAGTTTGTATATATTATATAGTCACTAATTATCTGATTGTACGTAAGAGTTAATTATATTTTTTAAACTGAAGTAAACAGAAAAATTAATGTAATTAAATTAATGTACTTTTGTATATACTTTAATAATTGTACAATAAATTTGTTTTGTTACTGCCCCATGTGATTACTTCTATATATTTAATTATTTATAATTATGTATAAAATAAAAAATGTAAGTTTCTATAAATATTGTTCTAATTTTTTTCTTAATCAAATTTAATAGCTTTCAAGCAAGACCATTACTAATATAATACTGGTTTAAACAATAAAATTTGTTCCTCTTGGTTTTAATTTATATGGCAGTGTTGGTTTCGAAAATATATTTGCAATTTTATTGTGCAATTGTTTAATGCATTCTGGAAGAGGAGCATATTCAGTTAAATTTTCTAACAATGGTCGCTTGAAAAGCCTTTTTGCTTCCTGACGTTGTTCTGGAGTCACAGTTCTATCATCCAGATGTACCAAGTGAGGAAACCAAGATATGACGTATAACCTTTTTTTTTTATAAGAAAATTTATGAAAAAAATATTTATAAAAATTAAATAATCATGCATATATTCGAATGCATGCAAACGTTTAATATAAAATTTTATTATTTTCCTAATTATTTTTAATTTCCATACCTGTACTGAAGATAGTCATAAAAAGTCCCACCATTTAAATAACTTGGTGCAGCCTTGTTTCCCATAAGACACAAATACCTGAGGTTGGGTACACTCTCATAGAGATTCTTAATAAATGGATATAATTCTTCTATGTTATTATGATTTAACCACAGAAGTTGAAGTTTTGGCATATGTGGAAACATTGTGTGATCATCTATATTATTATGGTCTAGATTTAATGATGTTAAATTTTCAAATTCACCCAAAAATTGTAAGTTTCTAAAAATTTTATAAAAAAAATAAAATATATAGTAAAGCTTTTATTAATAAATATATTTCTCAAAGCATTAATGCATTTGCACATTACATAAAAATTCAAAATAATAGCTACATACATACCTAGTAAATTTATTATGACTAATATCCAATGTATGGAGAGTATTGCTATAATTTTCTATAATGTCAAATGGCATATAAAAAAGATTCTCAAAGGCAAGTGATAAAGAATCAACAATATCTACAGATAGTTTATCTGAAGATAAAGACTTTGGATGTCTACAATGTAAATCTACAAATATTAATCTTCCTAAGGAAGTCATGGCAAATTCTTCCACCTCGTCTGCTTCTTTTTGTAATTCTAACTCATCACTGTAATCCAACCTGTAAAAATTATTCTATTTAATTTAGTAGTATTCTGATTTTTTTTTAACTCAAAATTCTCTTAAATATTTAAGGATTATTTAATAAATAATTGTTAAAAGATTTTAAAATACTTTCTTGTATAAAATATATGTTTACAAAATAAAAGCGATATTATATATTTAAAAAATAACAGTTAAAAAAAATATGACAAAAAATTATTAATCATTAATATTAATATGTTAGTTTTATATATTAATATATTATTTCATTTATGACATATTAAAGAATTTCATTTATAATATTATTATTAATATATAATTCTTTTTATTAATAATTAATGAAATATGATATTTCTAATAGTTATATATTATACACATACATATATTGATAATGATCTCATTCTTTAATATTCAGAAACTTTTATACATAGATATCTAAATATATCAAAAAATTTATGAATATATAAATATTCTATGACATTTTGAAATGACTAATAAGTCAGTGATAAATAGATTTTTGGAAAAAACCTTAATCATCATACTTACATTATGCCTTGACTTATATCACCTTACGGGGCAGTAACTTCAAATGAACAATCAACACGTTAAAATCATGCAATACACTTTTCACACACTACATTTATCTATACCATTCACTCTAACATTGATTAAAGTTAAAACTTGCATTGGCAAATAATATTGCATAAAGAGAGAAGATCGAGTAAGGCTGTAAGGCTTCAGTGTAATATGCAATGCATGTAGTGATTGGGTCAACCATAGTGAGTTTTCCGGCGGTTTAATTGATACTGAGACTCTAAATCGTGATGATAATACGTAAAATTGATCGTTTATCTGACGATAATTAATGATAAGATACGAACAAAATCAATTCGTAGTTAAAACATTATCGATATTACGAGTAATTCAAACCAAAACGTAAGATATAGAGGTTAGAAATTTGGTATTGTACGATATTAAAATGTTATTAATATATTAACAATAAAACGATAATTATTAACGAAGATAAAAAAGTTAGAAATTAATCAGAATAATATAAATTACTCACCGAATTTTCCTGCATATCTTGTTTTCAAACCTTTCCAGAGAATGAGATAATGAAACGTTGAATATTCATTATTGAACTAACACAGATGGTGCTGCTAGTTCAAACTGGTAAATTATTAATGTACTTAAAAATCGAACTATATATCGATTAATCGTTTCATCGATATGTATTTTTCAAGTTAGTGATAATTGTGCATAGTGTCCGTATTACTTTTTTTCAATCAATTGGAAATATATTCTTTTTAATCAGAGAGAAAATAAATTGGTAAAATATTTATTACATAAAAATTTTAATAGATTTAAGAATATCTTTATTCAAAATACGTAATTACAACGATATTTGCTTATATATAATAGTTATATTTAAAATTGAAATCATGCTTTTCTATCATTTATACATTTACTAAACATTTGAATTTTAATTTAAGAATATTTTAAACATAATTACTTTATAATTATTATTAATTGGGATTAGTAAAACTTATTTCTTTTTTAATAAAATAAAATAAATTATATATCAATAAGTAATTTAAAAAATTTACTACTAAGATAACCTCTTTTTTCTTAATGTTGAATTTATTATTATAGTTATAAATATATATATATTTATTATAGAGATGATGCTGTTAGTTTGAAAATATGAAGAAAATATGCAAGAAAATTCGGTGAGTATTTTGTAATCTCTTATTGATTTATAGAATAAGAATAAGCTATTTGGAACTTGTTTTTAAGATGTAAGTACATATGTAGAAGCAGATATCTTTAAGATGTTCTTAAGATGGCTTTATATCATTTGCATTATGTTTAATTATTAATTCCGAGAAATAGAAACAAAAAAAGGATTATATAATGAATCTTAATGTATAATTAAGAATCTTTAACAACTATATAATTTTCATCTATTATATTTTTACTCATTTATTATAAATATATAAATATTAAACATTTAAAAAATTTATAATTATTGTCAAAAACTAAATTAATATATGAAATCTATAATAATAAAGATCTATAATAGACATCATTCTGATAAAGAAATATAACACAGGAGACAGGAATAATAATTAATCCTAAAGTTGAAACTTTAGTCCACAGACATCTTTATTTAAAGTGTTAATATGTAATTAGTTTTTACATAACTTTATTTACTTTTCATGTTGTTATCAACACGATTTATAGATAATCAATAACATCATTAATATTTTTATATATCGAATAATAATCAGCGATTATATTTATCTCTTTTTCTTATTAAGATTCACGTCCAGCGTGACATTTAAACTTTCGCTTCGTTTTTTCTTTCAATTTTTCTCTTTTCATTACAATACTATAAACAATGGAATAGGATTTTTCATTATGCATTTTATATTTTTTTAATCTTGTAACAGATTATGCCCGACTTTGTTTACACGTTCATACAATTTCAATGTATGCATTTGCACGTATCTTCAACGGGCAGTGATTAATAATAAAAACAAATGTCAAAGCTTTTAAAATACCGTCATATCTTTTATAGTGAAATTGATATCGAATAGTATCTAGAATCAAGAATTGTTTGCAATCAAATTAAACAAATTATATGTCTCCTCTGTTTTTTGCAACTTTTTTTTTTTTGATTTTGATCACGATTTTTATTATTTAGAAAAAAATCTGAAGTTTCCTGTAGAACTATCTGAACTACGTATTTTTAACGTAGATTTATTTATAACAAATATCATTCTACTGACAATCGTGTTTATTGTAATGCAATGCATTGGATTAATAGCTGTTCTGATTAATAGCACAATAAATAAAAGAAAATTATTCATGGCAAAACGTGAATAGATTTCTACTTTCTCTCTTGTTTCTTTTCGCTTTTATTGAAGTCTTCATTTTCAAGGAAAACACTTTAAAGGGGTATTAAGTACACTCGATAAAGTGTCTCAGTGGTTCTCACAAATTATTGATGTATTTCAATGGAATTATATATTAATTAAAGTGAGATAAAAATAGATGCAAAAGTTAATTTTATTCATTTATTTTTTACTAAGATTTTTAAGCTTTTAAATAACATTACGAGCTTTTAATTTTAATACGAGCATTTTTATTATATTCAAAAAACATGCTGCATAAAAGTTTTGTTTCTTGTACAAGATAAATTACTTAGTGATTAAATAACTCGTATTTTTTGTATGAAAAATTATTTCACACAAAATTTTCATATAAAAAGAGATATTCAATATTGTCAATTTTTTTTGCAAATAAACATATATATAATATAATATAAATGTTAACTTATTTAATTTTTCACTAATCAATTTTCCATAAAAAACTATTAAGCCAATTATAGTAAAAATTATTAATTTAAGAGATACTTTTTTTTAAATTTGATGTAAAATTTAAATATAAAAGTATACATGAAATATCATTCATTTGTTCATGCTTTCCTGTTTTATATGCAATAACTTTTACAAAATTTATATCAAAATATTTTCAAAACTCATAATAATTTTTTATTATTAATAAAACTATTATTAGTTACTCAATATTTTTCTTTTTTTTATAGAAATAGCAATAATATTCCCCTTAAAAAAACAAAGCTTAATTTCATATATCTATTTACAAAAAAAAATCATATCCCCTTCTACATTATGCAACTATGTATGCAATATTTTTTTCTATAAAAAATAATTTATTTTAATTACTGATTACATAATTCATCCTAATATTCTTTATTTAAAATAATATATTATTATATAATAATTTCCAGAATATGAATCAAAAATTGTAGCTTAATCACTCTATGTAGGAATACTGATTATACTGAGAATCACTGTGACATCGTTATCGAGTGTATAAATATCGAATAAAGTATAAAATATCATTTTTCAAATTTATTATCTTTTTCATTTTATTATTATCTTTCTTTCAAGAATTTATAAAAATACTATCCATTTGTTAAATAATTTTTTGATTATTATTTTTTATTAATACGTAACTAATAAATATATGCAACAATAAAGTTCAATGACATCTAAAATTTATTAAAATTTATCAATATTTTTGTTATTTATTTATTTTTTTTATTTATTTTATTATTTTATTTACTTCTTGTTGAAAATCGAGAAAATCAATTTATTGTTTTCAATTTTCTTTTATTATACATTCAGAATTACATGACAGGTTATATTAAGTCGCGAAACAACATTGTTGTTCAATATCTTGAAGCACAAGAAAGTTTTGAAGAATATAACTAAAGAGTAAATTGCTCTCAATCATATTTGTACATATTTTTCTTGTTTTCATCTTTATAATTTAAATAAAAAATATTTTATTAATAAAACCAATAAAAAAAAATAATATTGAGAAAAGATTTTTAAACACGTCATTACAATTCTAATAAGTTATCTATAAATTAAAATCTGAAGAATTTTTAATTTTTAAATTTGTATTTAAAATTTTTTGTATACAAATACGAATGCGAGCATTTTATTTTCATATTTTTATTACAAATTCATTAAATTTCTATTACTCAAATGATTATCGATAATTTATATTATTTTAATATTAATATAATAATGTCATGTATCAGTTAAATTTTTTTCTAAGGAAATTGAAATTAAAAGCAAAACACAGTAACATAATATTTTAAAAATTTCATTGAAAAATCGGGCAATAAAATATTAAATGGGTTAAAATTGAAATACGTACCAGTTGTTCAGTTGTTCGACTCCTCCTTCACTAGTCAACATCGATTAAAATTTAAAAATCTCTTTAATTATAATTTATTGAAAAGTCTATCGTCTGTTTATTCAAATATACATATAAATATATATGTATATATATATATATATTTATCTATATATCTCTATAGGTACATTATGTATGTGCAAAATATTAATATATTTATGAAACATCTTTAAAAATTCGATCCTGAAAGCCAAAACAAATGCAAAATGCCCAAATTCATTTATTGAGTTATAAACAATTTAATTTCATATTAAATGAAATGAGATGAGGATAGAACCATTTCACTTGTCTTTGTCTTGCCTCTGTTACCAATCTCTGTTATTCCAATTTAACTTTTAGAATTGACCACCTCCAAAGATGTTCCACAAATATATTAACACCTTGTATATTTATCTATACATATATTTCTGTATATGTACCTTTTATCTCTCAGTATAACATCATATAATAATATCTATACAAGACACATTTAGGGCAATATTGAAACTCGTTTAAAATATAACACTTCATTTCTGCAATATTTCCTTACACGATAATTAAGCCAACGTTTTTTCTTTTTCTTCTCTCTCTCACTTCTTAATCCATCTCTGAAATTTATTTCTGCCAATAATTACGAACGAAGATATATTCATAATTTTTTTTTTTTTTTTTTTTTGCTTTGTTTTGTTCCTTATTTCCCTTTTTCTCGTTTTCTTCTTTTTTTTTTATTCGTTTCAACACCACGTTCCACGCCATATATTTTTTTCTCTCTTTCTTCCCAACGTTACACAAAAAAAACTCTGAAGCCATTAATACACGCGGCTATGCTTTATTCCGAACAAATTCAACTCTGAAAATATCGTCTGTTCAACGAATGGAGTGAGATATTTTGTTGTTTCTGTAGACGAACGAAAATCGAGATCGTTCGATTACACCCACTTCCGAAAGCACAACGATCTCTGCCACTGGACGTGAAGGAGGCTTGTAGCACGAGTCACGATCATTTTTTTTTTCTTTTTTTCTTTTTTTTTTTTTTTTTTTTT
>NW_006263384.1:381380-381603 GCF_000469605.1 Apis dorsata
CGCTACATATACAAACATACAGTGAGGTTATAATTTATTACCGCGGCGGAAGGAGTTCTTCTTCGCTGTTGCGCTAAACATCTTTGAACGTACATCTCTTCGATTGATGATGGCGAATTCGCGCGGACGATTGTTCTTATTTATTTAATCGTCGAAGAAAGAAAGAAAAAAAAAAGGAAAGGAAGATAAATTTTCTATGAAAAAAAAAAAAAAAAAAAAAAAA
>NW_006263384.1:382099-383861 GCF_000469605.1 Apis dorsata
AGAAATAAAATATTCATAGTTTGTTATTCGTTGTCGAACAGAAAGAGCTTGGCTTGATCCAAATCAACAGAATGGACGAAAGTATATAACGCGACTCAAGGAAGTATAATATAATATATATATATTATGCACGTCGGTTGACTTTTCCGCGGGTTTAAAGCGAGTTAGAAGGAAGTCTTTCCGAAAATAAAGTTTCCGGCTGCGCTCGGCTCGTCCGAGGAGAAATATTGCTTCCAGAGGTTGGTGAATTTATCCCAGGTAATTTCCTGTCCCTGCACAAAGAGAAACGATTCAATGGAATTAGCGGTTTTCGTAGGTAGAGTTTCGAATCGGTGAATTTTCACTTACGACTCCTAATTTTTTGAAGGCCTCTCTGGCCTCGGCCTCCGCGATTCCGTGGTATCTGCACACGTTACAAAATTCGTTCTCGTCGATCGATTTGTCACCTGACAGAAACAGAAACACAAACACACATCTTTCGAACCAATTGTTGTAAACAATTCGAGGGATTATTTACAAAAAAAAAATGATTTTTCTTATTTTATATAAAAATTCATGAGATCTGGATAAATTTGATTGAAATAATTGATTGAAATAAAATTGAAATAATTATTCCGAAATATATTTTATTTTTTGGATCGTTAGTTGGAAATTATTATTGATGATATTTTTGTAAAAAGAAGCAGTGACATTGTATAAACTGAAAGAAGATATACAATTAAGATTATTTTTCTTTTATAAAAAAAAAAAAGGAAAAAAAAGATTGAATAAAAATCAACGATAAAAAGCGTGCGCGTATCGCGTGCACAAAAATAGCAAACGTGTTTCTGAAATTGAATATAGTAGGATGTAAAGAAGTTTCGAATATTTTTGTATCGATCATTGTTTATTATTTGAATGAAACTTTCTGTTTGACGTTGCTATCAAATTCTTTTATAAATATTTAACGAATCTTCCAAAGATTTGGACAAAAATGCATTTCAATTATTTTTTCATATTTTCTTGAGAGTAATAATAAACTTACCGGATGCATCGAACAACTGGAACGTCACAGACATGTATGCTTCTTGCCATTCGGATGGATTCGATGGATTTTTCGCATATTCTTCCCACAGTTGGAACCATTCCTCTCGACTCACCTGAAAAATATAAAAAGAGCGTTATTATCTATTCTAATGAGATGTAATTTCTAAGGATTTTTCGTAATACGAGTATCTTTTTATCGATAAAATTTGTTTCATATTAAAAATTTTTAACGATACATATTCGAATTGTTAAAATATAATTGATATAATGAGATTGTTCACCTGGCCATCTTGATCCGTATCAGCTCCTTGCCTCAAGTTATCCCACATTTTAAGCAAAGTATCCCTTATACTTTGAGCCTTGGGATTGTCAGCAGACCAACCTCTGTTTTCATTGATTCGCTATGAAAAAAATTAGGAAACTTCTTCGTAGATACATGATATTTTCCATAATTTCCTTTCATCGATTTCTCGTTTCAAATCAATCGTTGAAAATCATGAAATTAATTGAAACACAAAAAAATGGCTTACTTGTATAGCAAGATCAAGATCCTTTCTGTCAATTGCACCACTCTGATTGAAATCTAGGAACATAAAAGAACGTATGCACGTAAATAAAGATACAAATCTTCACGAAGATATATCCAATTCTTCGAATATAGCGAAACAGATTATAATGAGATGTTTAACAAGAAGAAGAATGAAAAAGAATCTACATTTACACAAAAAAAAAAAAA
>NW_006263384.1:383939-387173 GCF_000469605.1 Apis dorsata
CAACTATTGAGGCAACTACTCGTAACTCGATCGGTACAACAGGCGCGAGACATTGCCATCCTCGAGATACGAGACGGCCGGTAGTGTTCAAGAATCGGACAGAAGGGAAGAAATAGGTTAGGAAAGAAATGGATGAAGTTTGGCACGAGACCAAGGAAGCACGGTGTCATAGATAAAGGAACGTTGAAAGTAATGTACGATGTCAAAGGCATCGGGTTTAAGCGGTCGCGTTAATATCGACCGTGCAACGTTTATGGTTAGCATTAAGCCTCGCCGTGGTTATCGTTATGCACGCGTCGATGATCGAAACAAAACTCATTTTAGCAAGGAGGTTAAACTCGATACGTAGGCAAAACACGTGACAAGGAATCGATCTAATGAAATACGGGCGCGAGTAAGGTATGGGTAGCTGGAGGGATGGTATTTTGGCCTGTATCCAGCAAGAGTTGTGTGCAAAATCTCCACGGTAGATCCGTAGAAAGGACGGTCTCCCGTCGATCGCGCCATTCATCGTTCCACGACCAGCAAGGTCGTCGTTTCTCGCCGTTTGAATCGGACGTCATTAGTTTTCGCAAAGTCGACCCAATTTCACCCCTCCGTATCCCGACTTTTCTTCCCCTTTTCAGGTGTCCCCCTACCATCCTTAAATCCCTCCGGCATCCATCCGCGGATTTCCCGTTTATTAATTCTAATTTCACCGTGCCAATCCTTTCTCTTCCCCTGTTTATTTTCGTCCACCACGGGTTTCCTCTCCCTCGGGTTCTCTTTTTATCTTTTTATCTCTTTCTCTCTCTTATTTCGTTTCTCTCCTCGTGCTAAATCACAATTCAACGAGAGAATTAAAATGGTCAATTTTTGTAGAGATTATGGAAAAATAATTTTGTTAAAGCATTTTAAGGCTTGCCAAATGAGTTTTCTATGCGTTGTAGAATCAATAGGGTGTTTTATTTAAACGTGTCTGTCTACTTTTTTAAATAAAGATTCTTTTCTTCTATCGTAGATCAATTCCTCTAAAATAATTATATGAATTTGAGAGAAATTCTTTTTTAAATATTATTTCAATAATTTTGTTATACATTTTTAAAAAGCTCGTTGAAGAATTATGAAATTGGATGAAATGTTTCGTTTGATATAATGTCAAAATACGTATGTGGATACATTAAATGTATTTCTAAAAAACTTGAATACATTTATATGTTTCTTATACACGTAAACATGTCTTTTTAATACATTTATTCTTCGCGTTCCATTATGTTCCATTGTTCCATTATTATCATAAAACAAACACATATATTCGACTTCGTTAAATCGTTCTTTGAAATTGGAACGCATTGTAATACTGCTTTAAGAAATTCTTCCTAGAAATAATTAAATATAAGAATTATTATATCTTTCTCAAACCGATATACTTTACAAAAAAGAGAAAAAAAATTCATATTTCCTAAAATCATATTTTATCTAATATTTCAATTCGAAATCGAAACGAAATGTCGAAAGATCGAAATAAAAGAAATATAATTCTCGAAACGATGGATAATATCCGTCGTAAAAGGCGCGAAATATTTGAATGAATTAGAATTATCGCGTTAGACCACCGTCAAACCACTAGTTTTCACGCAAAGATTCTCTGGGTCACGGTGAAATACCGTATCGAAGAACAGCCCCGCAGGATATGTTTAGCAGTGGATCGACGGTCAAAGAAGGGAAGAAAGTAAGGGAAGGCTAATGAGAGCCACGAAGCGTGTACACTGTACACGCCTGTGACCTCCACGCTCTTATACGAGCAGCCTCATAGTGGCATACTAACTAAATGCGATTCCCGATGCGCACACTTACTATTCGCGAGTTTTATCCTCTAACGCGTAATTTTTATATACCTGCCATTCACCATGCATTATTCACGATCAAGTATCGTCGTAAAGCTGTGTAGATAGAGAGATAAAAAGAAAGATTTTTGTAATAAACAACTTTTACGGATAGATATTAATGGTAAAAAAGGTAAAAAAAATATCTAATCGATATTAGCTCCAAGATGGAAAATACGAATTTTCCTTCGTCCATCATTCGATATATCTCGCGTTCGAATAAATGTAATCCATGTCGTTAATGACGCGATGACACTGAACACGCTATGAATGAATACTGTACAGTTGTAGTAGGTTTGCGTCTATGAAGCAACCTTCTTTGACACATTATTAATAACCTCGTGTCGTCGCACAACTTTGACCTAATGTATTTCTAGACGAATTCTTCCGTTTAACATGGAACGACTCTATGCTTTTACGATTCCTTTAAAAGATTAAACAATCCTCTACTCCCATATCCATATATTTCCAATCCTTCAACCCCCTCTTATCATCCAAAAGATGCTATATAAAATTTAAAAATACTCTGTAATTTACTCTAATAAAGATGCTCTATAAAATTTTATTAGGCGCGAATTTCGTATTCTTCATCTCGAAAAATTCGTAAATAACTGACCATGTACACGAAGAAACTGGAAGTTGTTCTGTCACCTCCACCCCCATAGGCGTGTTACACGGCGAACGTGTAATTCCAACTCGACAAGGCAACCCCCTTTAACCGCGTCCATTGTTTGTCCGCTTCTGTTCATACCATAAATAGGCTGTCCTGGCGGACTCAGTTTTGCCCAACACGTAGAAAGAGAGAGAGAGAGAGAGAGAACAAAACGTCCTCGATTCCGTTCCAACCCATCGCCAAAAATACCCTCGAGAGGATGTTGTCCACTCTTCCTCCCCCTGGCTATATTTCATCTCGCTGGGAGGATGCTCGCGTTGCTTACCGCGATAGGGGCCAGGAATGGAAGAAGAATGTTGGCTGGCCCCCTCCCCCTTCCCCCAAGTTCGAGGAGGAATCGGTTTGGTTATTTCGTTACCAGGCAACTGGCAATGAAAGGGAGAAAAGTAATGGCCGATTCGCGGCGAGAGCTTAGGTATACGGGACCCATAGATAATATCCCTCTGCCTAGATCCTGCTCTGGCGAACGTCGGCCGTGAAATTTTCTCGGGATAATTATTTGTGGTTAGGGATGAGAGATGATTGACGCGAAATCGGGTTGCTACACTTATCGTGTAATGTCTCGCGCTAAGAAGAAACGTTTTTTAGAACTTCTTAGGAAAAATCAACGTTGATCTTGTTTTGAATCGTTATAAAATATAGAAAGGTAGAAAGAAAGATTGGAGTTGTAAGAAACATATTTTAAATGTTCTTTAG
>NW_006263384.1:387320-400435 GCF_000469605.1 Apis dorsata
CTTGTTTTGAATCGTTATAATTAAAAAATATAGAAAGGCAAAAAGAAAGATTGGAGTTGTAAGAAACATATTTTAAATATTTATTAGTGATTCTTAGGAAAAAATCAACGTTGCCTTGATCTTATTTTGAATCATATTATAATTAAAAAATATAGAAAGGTAGAAAGAAAGATTGGAGTTGTAAGAAACATATTTTAAATGTTCTTTAGTACTTCTTAAGAAAAAATCAACGGTGATCTTGTTTTGAATCGTTAAAAAATATAGAAAGGTAGAAAGAACGATTGGAGTTATAAGAAACATATGTTAAATATTCGTTAGGGCGGCTGAAGAAAAAGTCAACGTTGATTTTGTTGCATCGTTATACTTAACACATATCGACAGGCAGAAAGAAAGATTGGAATTATAAGAAACATATTTTAAATATTCTTTAGTACTTCTTAAGAAAAAATCAACGTTGATTTTGTTGAATCGTTATAATTAAAAAATATAGAAAGGCAGAAAGAAAGATTGGAGTTGTAAGAAACATATTTTAAATGTTCCTTAGTGCTTCTTTGTTTTGAATCATTAAAAAATATAGAAAGGTAGAAAGAAAGATTGGAGTTATAAGAAACATATTTTAAATGTTCTTTAACGTTTCTTAGGAAAAAATCAACGTTGCCTTGATCTTGTTTTGAATCATATTATAATTAAAAAATATAGAAAAGCAGAAAGAAAGATTGGAATTATAAGAAAGATATTTTAAATGTTTAAAAGAAAAAAGAAAAGATCAATGCAACGTGATCATTTGATTATTATTTTTGTTTTCAAGAATGTTATTCGATAATTTAAATGTAAATTCATAGGAAGTGAAGAAATACGAGCGGATACGAAACTTCTAAATATAGATACAGTTAATGAATGAATAAACTTTATAAAATCAATTATATACGCTTCGGATGTGAAACACACTAGGAATATATCATAGAGTAGAGCGGTGTACACTCACCGAAGAAGGTGTTAAAAACGTAGAGTAACTTCTTTTTACGGAACTCTGACAGTGGCATCTCGTCGATCTGTAACAGAGAGAGACAAGGGTGATTAGTGTCCCCTTACGTTCGTGTGTGCCGCGTTAATATTCATTCTACGATCGAATGGCGATCAGGGTCGATTGTCTCGAGCGAGCGACCCTTATTTTATCTCGTCAGTAAAAAGTAACCGCGGCTCGCTTTTATCCAGCTACTTTGTACAACGCCTCGATATTTACAAGGTCGTCGTGAAGACTCAAAGTTAGCTTAATTCAGCTACAAGTGTTGAGCGACCATTTTTTTTTTTTTTCAGATATCCGAATAACAAATATTCGAATATTATTCTATCATTCGATCAATCGTTGATGGGACTAAATTATATATAAAAAATTCTTGGAACATTTGAATTCTATTTACTATGAATAATTCAGAATGATCTGTTATAATATAATTATAAAGATCAGATTTATTATAGTATTTAAATTTCATTTGAATTGAACTTTCGATTATTTTAATATCATTGTTAAATATATAATTTATTTAACATATTAATAAAAATATTGTATATTTTGTTTAAAAAGAGAAAAAAGATTCGTTTAAACAGAATTCGTTGTGTTATTTTAAGCAAATATTAACACTGAAAATAAGAGACGTTAAAAATCCTTATTTTAAAAAGAATTACAATCTTACGTGTATTTGGTGAAGAAATTTTAGAAAATAGATCCTTCCTTTTGCTCCAAGTAAAAACGATTGAAATATCAATGAAGAGGCAACCCTTTATATAATAAGATAACATGTATGATTTGAGTGTTTAATGACGTACATTTTACTGTATTCCACAATAATACTGTAGATGTAATTTAAGATATCTGCAAACATCAAAAATGTATTATTACTCGAATCGTGACGTAAATTGTGTTCAAGTGATTCCCATGGAATGAGAAATTCTTCGAAACGCATTCTTTCCTCGAGAAACGACGATTAAATTTGCAATAAAATATTAATTCTGAATCACTCTGAAGAGATTTGGAAATTTTTCGTCTAATTTACTTTATTAAATTATTTAATCGACAATACGCGTTTGAGAAAAATGAGAGTAACGTTTTTAGATATTTTTCTTCTGTAAATTTGTTGAATAACTATACTTGAGGACATAGGGAATAAATTGGTCGTGCAATGAACATTTTCAATATAAAACAATTATGTGATGATGATAACTTGAATAACTTTTATTTTTAATTGCTTGAGTTTCGTGTATATTTTCCTCGATTATTCTCTCGCGTAAATAGCTCATAATTCAAGTAACTTGTAATATATCATAAAGAAAGATGATATATTTCATACAACAATAAATTTCTTGAAATAACTTCTTACGACGATTCATTTGTAATTTATGATTTTTATAATTCCATTCCTTTATTTATAATTTCAATTTTTGTTACAGAAGAAAAAAATCAAAGTAAAAGTATGAATATTAATTTTTGTAACGAGTACAAAATAAATACTTTTAATGCACGATGAAGTAATTATTCAATACGATATTCAAATACTATATTGTATTCCTATTCTGAGGATTCAACGTCATTATGTCGTATGTCAAATCTATATAATATACATTGAAAAAAAACAATTCTCGAAAGAGAATTATTCATTTAATTATCCATTTAATTTATCAATCTGATCTCTGATCCGTTCCTCAATAATTACAAGCCAATGTCTTGTTAGGTAACCATACGAGTCCAGAATAAAATTACACATTCCCTGTCTCTGTTCCTCTAATTACACTACCTCGCTCGTTGTATCTGATTCGCTTTGAATTAAAGCAAACATTATTAATTGACCCCTTATTTAATCTTATCGAGCAAAGTTACTATTAAGCATCGAGGAACAGAGCAACAATTTTTTTTTTTTAATGAAAAATGACGACAATTTCACAAGGAAGGAATAGAATGGAAATATATTTTAACGTTTGAAAACGTATATATATTTTTCTATCAGAGTGCTTAATTCGATAATTTTCTCAATTTTTCGAAAAAATATTTCCTCCGAATCCTTCTCTCTCAGTTTGTCGACTGATCTACCGGTAAATAAGAAATAATAACAAATAATCAGCACTGATAACTACCTATTCGAGAGAGGCACATTGAAAGAAAGTAGACACAGGCAACGTTATAATCGCATGTACTATCATTACGCTCCAAGGTGAATGTTGACGTCAATCTTTAGACTGGTTAATATTGCACGGCAATCTTTTCATTTCTCGATTGTGCCAGTCAACTGGATATACTAACGAGGCGAAACGCGAATAGAAAAATCTACTCTTTCGCGTCACTCGTGTAATTTATCAATTTTCAACACTGCCGCTTCGACCGCGATCCCGCGGATTAAGTAGAATGTATCCGTGCTGTAGAGTGCTACGTATACCGTGCACGACGTATAGTAAACGATACATTATCGTATAATTTGATAATAAAGTAAGTTGATTGCAAACTTGATGGGTTAGATCTGAGAGAATGGCTGATGGCCGTTCGAGTAGTTTAATGCTAACTTTTGGTCGCATTATTGGCCGTGCAAGTGTTGCCACCCTCTCGAACAGCTTACCACGATTTCGAACTTGTTAAATTGCAGTGAATTTCACCTGCTGATTGAGTTTGATCGTATATTGAAATAAGCTCTGAGTGCTGAAGCTTTCGCAAAGAGTTTTTTGTAGTATCGGGTGTAGGGCCAATTAAAATTGGAAAGAGTTATTGATCAAATAATTTGAATTTGTATCGTTATGGTAAGAGATAAACTAATCTTTGAAAATGATTATGGAGATTTTGTTTCTTTAATGCAAATAGATAAAGTAAAATAAATATGTTACTTTAGATTTTCTCTGTGGCCTTTAGTTATGTCACGTAACATGGAATACGTACGAATATAAATAACTTTGCAATTATTCAAAATTTTCCAATTTTTTTATTTTCCATTTTGTTTATATGTACAGAAATTCGATTGGAAAAATTATTTGATAGGCGAATATTTCTATGCAACTTATTATATATTGCTTTTCTGGTTCGATGTTAATCGATATTGTAATAAACTCGCGGTCTGATAAAATTTCGAAATAATAACACGATGAAATAATCTTGCGAAACTTGCTAACGAATGTGGAATGAAATTTTTTTCCTTCAAAAAAAAAAAAATAAATAAATAAAAAAAAAAAACTTTTAACAATTATCACGAACCGATAAAAGCTTTCAATTTCAATATGGATTATAATAGATAGAAGTAAAGCGTGCGAGGAAAAATAATAATAAAATATAATAATAATAATAATAATAATAAAAAGAGGAAAAATAAATAAATCGATACATTATTATGTTTGAAATTCGGCATTTCGAGATAACATAGCCAGACAATATGGCGATGCAATACAAAGATCTGAAATGAGCTCTAAGTTTATTGTTTCTGCTAACACTATGAAGTCTCCATTCACATTGCCACATGAACGTGTATACGAGACACGATTTCTATATTATAGCCTCGTTATCTGTCCCTGTCAATATATCAACCTGTCAATATCGCTAAATATTGCACAGATTTAGCGAGACATATAATAATAAAAATATTCTCAATATCCCGAGACACGCTATATTTTTCTTATAAAAATTTTTTTTTGTCGTCGTTTGAAAATTATGAAAACAAAAAATGTGATTAAATATATAAAAGGATATAAAATAAAGGAAAAGATATTTTTGAAATGGAACTTGTATGGAACTTTAGATGATGGCAAGGGAAGTATAATTCAATTATGGCACAAAGTTTATAATCGTTGATACATTCTCCTTTCGTTCTACGCCAAGTAAGTACATTTACCGCAATCCTTATGAATATCGTATTAATACTTTCATAATAGTAAGTATACACAAGAATATATGCCAAAAAATTAATCTGCTTGTAAACTACTTTTACTACGAAAATTCTCAAAATTGTGATTTTAATGAAATTTTGTGGCTACATAGAACATAATGGATTGTACATAATACCAATTCAATTTTTAATATAAAATCGTTTTGAGGAAATGAAATCAATCGATGAATTTTTTATATGCGAATATTTTTTAATAACGATTTGGTAAATTAAACGTTGATATCACAGACTTTATCGTTAAATAAGGATTATTTTGAAAAAGTTATGATCTTTTTAGTTTAGCTTACTGTATATGAGATTTTGTTAAAAAATGATTAGAAGATAAAGTAATATATATTATCAATTAAAAATGAAAAATATATAAGATAAATTATCGATTATGATAACTGTAAAGATAAATCTAAATTTTACTCGTAAAAAATGAAACGATTATATTCTCGTACGATGAGTTATTTAATTGATATTAGAATTTATATCTTTTTTTAAGATAATATATATATATTATTTTTTGCGTTATAATTGTATTAGATATTTATCTTAAGTATAAAATATAAGATAATTATAATTGAATTATCAATAAAAGATATATATATATAGTTAAATTATTACGTGAATATTTTTTTTATCATTTCGAAGGAAAAATCTTTTACAATTATAATGCATATGGCAATTAATATAAAACTTCAGTATAAAATTAACTTTATGATTCATTATTCAAATCTCGGAATTAAAATATTACTGGAAAGCAGGGCAAAAGTAATCCTGCTATAATTATGGCTCAAGTTAGCAGAAACTCGTAATTGTGAAATGCGAGTTTATTTTGTTATTAATTCCAATATTATCATACAGAGAATTAAATATACCGTTTTTTTATTTTAAAACGAAACCAAATAACATAATTTAATTTATAAAGTTTCATATTTTATAATAGTAATTATAAGTGTTTATATTTTCGAAATTAAATTAAATTTATATCAAACTCTATACTTTTCTTTTGTGAAAGTCTGTATCTCGAATATTATTATATACATAAATCGAAGAATAACAAGGATAATTTAATTCTATTATATATGTTTAATATCATATCATTTAAATTAAATTAAAGAAATCAAATTAAAAGAGATATATCAAATAATAAGAATTTTAATAACATATAAATTAATAAAACGTGTATATAATGTAAGAATTTTGATATTAAATTAAATTAAAATAAATAGATGAACGAAATACAATTATATTAAATTGTATAAATATTCGAAGAATCGTTAAAGATCATGAAATCCTTATGAATTGAATAAATTGTTTAAATTATATTATATCGTGTATTGTAAATGAAGAAAATGTGTATATTGTAATATAGTAATAAGAAGAAAAATATGAAAAATATCATAACATATCAACAATATTTTCCCTTGGCTGATTGCATTCACAGAATTTATCTACGGAAATATCCAATTTCTGGATCATACCTGAGGGAAATATAACGTGATTTGAAAGCGGTTGTGAGAGTTTATATAGAGTTTATAGCGTCGTAATAATGTCGACGATGAATCGACATTTGGAAAATTTTTTAAAATTAGAAATAAGAAATTTAAAAATTTTAAAATATTCTTGAATTGGAAGAAATCGCTAACATGAGATAATATACAATAATGATTGTATAGAAATATCCTTTGTTATTATATATTTAAACTCATAATCTGAATTTATAGATTTTTCATTAAAAAAAAGAAAAAAAAAACACGTATAATCCTTTTCACATACAAAGTAATAAATTCAGAAATAGTGTTTGAATATTAATGCGTAACTGTGGATGCCTTATTCCTTGTACGTAAACATTTCGTGCTACTCGTAACATGATTTGCATATCTCAAGAAATAAGATATCTCGGAGAGATAAAATCTTATCAAAGGGCCACATCTTTAAAAAGCAATAGCTTTTTTCGTTATACGTTTATTAAGGGACGTAATACGAAGAAATCGAAAGAAAAAGAATCTAAAAATACTATTTGAATTGTAAATGGAAAAATGTATGCAATATCAATCAAATTTTAAAAGATAATTGTACGTACATTGCATGACTCGATATGGGAATTAAAATTTATTCTAATTCGATATTTTAGAATACAAATTGAAAAATATAAAAATACGAATATTCTTATTTTTTATATTTTTAAAACCAGAAGACAGTCAACAATTCAATTCATTTTTATAATATTTTTAAAAACCTTGATTGCTGATATTATATTATGACGATAGGGGAAACAAATTTTATTGGAAAGATTAAAATTAGTAAAAATTCATATAAATCTACTTCGTGAAAAAATTGAAATGAAATATTATTATATATTATGATACGGATTCGCATAAAAAGAATTCTTCTCTGATTTATTTATTTTAATTGTATCTAACAAGCCGTAACACATGATTTATTTCTTTCATCAGACGCTTTCAGTGTTTAATTAAAATCGTATTCGATTTCTGTGTGGAATGCATGCCTGATATCATTAAAATCGTCGTGTTGTCTCTTTAATCTCGTCGTGCGGAAAATTCGAAGGTACGAATCTATTAAAAAAAAAATAGATACAACTCGAAAAATCTGAAACGAAATCTTTCGTTTCGCTATATTTTTTCCATATCTATCTGAATATTTTTCCATCGTATATATTTTACGCTTGGTACTGAATTTTATTCTCAAATATCGATGAGCATTTATATTTATCTCATGATTTATTATCTCAGATTTTAACTAATGTAATTTTAATATTCGTAATATTAAAATCTTTTTAAGATTCGTATATTTACGAAGATATGTAATTTTTAATAAGTATATTTTAAAGATATGTAATTTTTAATAAGTATATCTACGGTAAATTTCATAAGTAGGTATATTAAAATTTACGTAAAATAACAAAGAAATGGAGTGTGTATTTAATGGAACACGCTTGATACTTTTATTTAAAAATTATCTTCCATAAGTAAATATCGATATATAATTTTTTCAAGAAGGAGAATTTAAAAACTATAATTAAAATTGTGTTCATTTAAAAACGTTGTTTTTTCAAAAGCTATATTATATTTCAATTTGAATGCAATTTTTTTCATTATTTACGTAAAAATATTTGAAAATTTATTTATACGTTAATATTTATTGATTTTGGAATGTAATTTGATTCTGAACCTTTTAACGGCTTTTTTTTATAAAACATCATAACTTGTAATATTTGCTTTTAAAATATCACATTCAATATTGCCTATGCATTTCTTGTGATGAAAATTAAAGCAAAAAATATGATATTCAAAATTAATTTTACAATTTTTGTTAATTTCTTTTTTTTTATAAAAGTAATTAATTTTATTATTCTAAAAAATATTTTAGAATAATTGTTTTATCATGCATTTTATTTATGTTAAATTAGAATATATTATTGCATTAAATATAGTATGACACTTTTCGTTATTATTTCACAATAATGTTTTAGAAATTAAATGTTCCATTAATTATATTAAAATCGTGATTCAATATATGTATAACTTCATCACGAATTTTTATTAATATCAAACGATATTACATTTTCAGTTTGTACAGTGATAATCAAAGTTTAAATAATTCGATATGAGATAACGTGCAAGTTGAAAATACGTCAAATAAAAATTATGTATCGATACTTGATATTTCACGAATAATTATAAAAAATTTTATTGAAAATAAAGCTATCAAATTTATAAATAACTTTAATGATAACTACAATTAAAATTTAATTAATCATAACGTTCAAACTTTCCAATTACCTGCAAGTTAAAATGAAAATTTTAAATTCATCAGTTTGATACATTATAAAATTTGTATTACACAAAATTTCTATTTATTTTTTAACTTTTTTTGGCGATAATTAAAATATAAATAATTCAACAAGTGAGACAGAGAAAGAATACAAAATGTTGTTTGTTCTAAAATTTTTCAATTAAAATCAAGCATAGATATATGTATATTAAGATATATTCTTATATTTATTAATAACAATTAAAATTTAGTTATTCAAATCTATAAATTAAAATGAAGATTGTAAATTCATTAATTTATACGACGCAAAACTTGTACTTTATTTTATTTTTCTCACGATGATTAGAATATAAATAATTCAACAAATATACAGAAAAGAAAAAAATAACAAGATAGAAAGTTCTCGATTAAAATCTTGCAAATCTTAACCCTCCTTAAGCGATTAGCCGTGATAATCGCGGGCTCGCTTTAATTTATGCAGAATTTTAAATAAATGACAAATTTAATAAATACTTTATACGCCATTTTATATCCATTTCTCCACTTTTATTAAATTATTATTTCTACTTTTTTTTTTAATATAATCTTGGAGTAATTTTTAATTTTTTGAACAACTTTCTTCAATTTTCCAGGATCGGTTAAAGTCACGCGTAGATATTAGATCACAAATCTTCGTTTACGCGAATAAATTTCTCGGCACTTTCAATTTCTTGGATGGTAATCAATTTCACCAATTTAATCTTCCAGCGAAGTAACTTTGGGATGGTTTTTTGAACGAACGAAAATCACGAATCAGTCGATATCCATTACACGTAGCGAGTACAGTTGTCAATGGACTGTTGGCAATTTCAATTTTCTCGGCGTACGTAATCATGGTGCGTGGAAAAATTCGTTGAATTTTCACGGAGTTACTCTTTTTTCCATTGCGTCTCCATGTTCCTCTCCATGATCGTTCCAGGGACAAATGAAAAATTCGAAACTGGAAAGCCTCTTATTCCCGCTAACGTTCGCAAAGGAATGAAAGTGCAAATTAAATTGCGCCTCCGGCAGATAATAAAAAAATAAGGAAATCTAGTTAGGATCCGTAATTCCCTTCTATCCGACCGATTATTCCAATCCTTCCCATCCTTGGAATCTTATTCGAAGAAGAAACGTTGTCGTTAATAAAATAGTTTCTCTTTCACCCTGGATCCTTCCTCTGTTCCAACATCTTCTATCTCAACTTGAAAATGTTTTATGAGAAATGGATTAAATAAATCCTTATCAATTTGAACAATATAATACAAAATTCTAATTTATTTCGAAATATTTCGTGAATCTTTCGATTGCGATAAATTTAAATAATCAACATTTCTTATTTTTTTTTTTTTTAAGATATTCTGAAAATTTTAAAAATGATTTGGAAAAATTTCAGTTTTTGGTAATTCAGAAAAAACGATTTGAAAATTTTCATATCAAATTTGGAACGAATACGAAAAAAAAAAAAAAAAGAATAGGAATAAATACAAAATTAATCCTGCAAAATTAAAATAATATCTCCTGTCCGTTAGCACGTTCATTGTACATGATGCGTCCTGACCGCATGCAAAATTTCAACGGAATCAGTGACGCGAATATTATGCACTTCTCCACTGAGATGAATTCAATTAAAGGATTGACGCGTATCACGTGTTGCGACACACGGATATCGAGCATTTATAAGATCCAGGAGGAAAGTAACTAAATTTTAGTTTAAAGATTTAAACTAGAGTGCGTTTTTATACGAATTCGAGTTGGTATTCGTTTTAATTAATTCGCACATCCATGCAAAAATAATGGAACTGGCGCCAGAACTAATAAAATTTATGCATTGGATTAATAATAATTAATATTTATACAGGGAAATATCTTTGCTAAAAAGATCTTGGCACTTTTAAAACACGCGTTACATTTCAAAATGATGATTTCATTACGGCTGTTCGAATATAAATCTCTTATCAGGTTGCTTGTAACGATTGCACGGAAATCAAATTTTTTTCCTTATTTGATTAAATTTGTTTAGAAGAAAACTGTATGTAATAACGAAATCTTAAATTATCGAAAAATGTTGCGTCATTAGTAACTTTCTTTTCCAATGGATTCATTACTTTGATAAAGGAAAAGAAAAATCGATTAAAAAATTCTCAAACTCTAAAGCGTTGCGTTTTATAAAATTATGAATCGCATTTATGAATAAATAACAGCCCATTAAATCAGCGTAGGAGTTTCTTCTAACTTTCTTTAAAAATCTTGCTACACCTATATAATTTAAAAACTTTAAAAATAATAGATGGGAATAGAAATTAAAAAAAAAAGTGATTACTCGTCTTCTAAAACCAACAATAATAATAATTACACTTTTAATCGTTTAAATCAATCGTATCTCGTAACGCAGATATCTCAAATGGATTTATTAGTGGCAAATTCGTTAAGAGTAATAAAGATTGGAGAAAAAAACTAAAGAAGAGAAAAGAAATAATTTGCGAATGAATTTCTGCAGTGTCTTTCTGCAGTGTTCATAAATATGCCAAGTGGAGATCTCATATCGTCGTTATTAAAAGAATGTGCGGACAGTGAGGCTGCGATGAAAGTTCTCGTCAACACATTTATGTGAATCCTGCAGTTTCATTTTCTCTTGATATAGAAAAATGGCCTAGCTCAAACCTGATCTAACCTGATTCTTTTCATAAAATTTAATACTTCAAGAGAAATCTCCAAATATATATTTCAAAAACGACATAAACCAATGCCCAATCCTGTCGACAACAGTGATCGATTCGATCTTTCAATATCGTAACGTGATTTTATGATTAATATCGTAATTATGGAAGCATTAAAGGTTTATTACGTTATAGAGGGGGTAGTAAATCATTACGTTTAACCTTTTCCTATTTAATCTTGGAGTATACAATATTTTCAAAGCGTTTAAAAGTTTATTAATGTGCATTTAACCCTTTCAAATTTAATCTTTAGACTCTCAACATCTATCTATTGCAAATAATATTGTTTGCGTTTCGTATTATTCACGTTGCAATGAATAAAAAGAAAAGATACATAAAGAAAACAAGAAGTAAATATATTTTTGAAAAATATAGAAAAAAGTGTATGATTTTTTTCGAATACTATGAATACGTTTTAATTAATTTTCCAATTATTCGTCGCAATTATTTGCAGAATTTTTATATATTTAACGATGGATTGTACGATGCATAAAATTTCGTTAAATATTACATGTTCTTTTAAAAATGTTAAAAATTCTTTCCCGTGTATTGCGGAATTAAATAAACATTTTCGTAGCGGTTAATTCCTGGCGGGAGAAATCTCATCGGCTATAAAAGAATTGTTTACAGAATCCGGTTGTGATATTGGCAGCTGACAGTTACAAAATAGGAAGATGGTGAAACTGTGCAATTACTAGCTTCCGGACGAGCTATTAACAGCTAATGATGTGATGTTTTAGAAAGGCAAGAGTTATATGCGCGGAAGAGGTATCTGGTATTTAAGAATCAATTTTTTCCTTTCCTTAATTCCAATAAAAATTCCATAATTTTATATCTCGAATTTTCAGATATACAGAATATTACTACCTTAAATTTTCGCATTGTTTTGCACGACTTTTTAACAAATCTCTCTATCTATCTATCATGCAAAAACGAAATAGAATATAATTCGTTATTGAGATTAAGCATTTCACGTTAGACAAAGGCGCGAAGACAAGAACAATTTTATCCTAATTATAAGTATTTTCTTTACAACCCAATCTTAAAATGTCCAATTAATTAATTCCTTTCGCGACACCAAATAATAATCGCGAATTAATGTCTAATTCTTTAAAAAAGAATTATCATCGAAATCTAAAATTTCTTCAGAAAAAAATCCTGATACAAAATACAGATAGGGGAGAAACGCGGTCGTTTGGGAAAAGCGACAAATGAAAATGTGGGAATAAAAATCTCGAACAAGGTACGCGCGTATTGTACCCCCTAAGCGTAGCCACTTTCGGCAAGCATTTTTCGTTTCGCGGAATGGCATTACCTCTCATTGAGGGTATTAAAGCGTTGCAGGAATAGCGATTGGCCTTAAATGGAGCGAGAGAGAGAAAGAGAGAGAAAGAGAGAGAGAGAGAGAGAATGATCGTCGGTGCGCGCAAACGGAGCCGGAAGTTTCATTTGAATCGTGCCTCTGTTTATCGGTCACCAGCCGAGTTGGCAACGATTGTGAATAAAGTGCACGTGCTCCTTGGCTCCGAGTTAAGAAGCTTACTAAATTATGGCCGCGTGATTCGCGGCGTTTATCCGGGGCTGCTGTGTCACGACGACATCGCGAAACGTCGAAGGATAACTGCAAATCCGCGCGAATCTCTCTCTCTCTCTCTCTCTCTCTCTCTCTCTCTCTCTC
>NW_006263384.1:400613-411744 GCF_000469605.1 Apis dorsata
TGCACGAGATTTACGCGCAAACGAGGGCTAACGATTTCAGCTGTTTCGCCTCCCATCGCGAGAAACCCCTTCCTCCTCATCCTTCTTCTATTCGTAGACGGTAAGAAAGGGAGTTCTTTCGTTTATTTTTTCGGTTTGCTTCGATCATCAGTTGGGTGTTTTTTTCCTCTCTCCCCCCAATTTTTATGCCCTTTTCATCGATTCCGAGGCTTTTGAGGATCGTTTTCTCTTTTTTGGAGGGAGAAGGGTTTTTTTGATTTGTATTCTATTGTTTTGTAGTAGATCCTTTTGTGGATGGAATTGTAGAGCGGAGTTTGGAAGATCATTTAAAATTTTAAGAGAAATCTAATATCTTTGATGCAGATTTTTAACGAGAGTTTCTTTTATTGAAAAAAAAAACATAAGGTGATAATTTGTGAGTCAGTGGAATTCAAAAAATGTAAATTCGAAGTGAGGAAGAAAGTTCCCTCGACGCGCGTAACAATGTCGGATTTATGATATTTCTATTCACTCTTCAATTTACATTTACGCGGGAGTATTCGTAAATATAACGATAGTTGAGCACGAGTCAGAAACATTGTGGAAAAGAAAGTTGTATTTCGTGAATAGGGTGAAAGGACGAAGATGGTTGAAAGTTTTCTCTTAACAGATTATAACTTTGAACAGAAAATATAATAAAGAATATCTAAAGTCATTTTTTTTTATAATACCTTCCTCTTTTTAAAACGATTTATACATCATATATATATATATATATGTATCATTAGGAAGTGAAAATTTTAATGGAAATATTAAATAAAAAAAATATCGGAAAAGAATTGCAATATAAAAGAAGTAAATTTTTAACTTATAATATCGTAAAATGTTTAAATACGATACGATTATCTTTTTGATTAATTGACTTTTTCATGAAAGACACGTATAATTTCATATCTTCTTTTTCCTTTGAATGTAAATTACTAGCAATTTATATTATTTTCGTAGAAAAGTAAAAGTGGCATTCGTAATGAATTCAGATAGATAGATGCCCAACTGTGCGAGAAAATTTATTTCTCTCGGAAGATAATAAAGTATAACGTGGATGTGAATTTTTAAACAATCTATGACGTTTCTCTAAACATTGAAATAGAATATATTTTTCTTGATTTAGAAACATGAATAATATTTAAATATTTATATAAATGTATGAGGGTATGTATATTTAATATTTTTATCAAATGTAATTTAAATATAGAATAATAATATAAAACTATTATAAATTGATCTTTAGGAATAACTTTAAGTATTTTTTACTAATGTTAAACTTTATTTTGAGCAAGATCTTGAAATGAAGTGAATTTAAAATCATAAGTCTCTAAATTATGTATTACTGTGAAAAAAGAGGAACCAAAAATCGAATTAGAAAAATACTGCATAATAATTCATTTTGATATATTTTGAACAAATAAGAATAAAGTTATGATCTGGCATTAGAATATACACGAATGAATTCAAGATCAATGTCACAGAGATTTCTATTTTAAAGAAAACTTATTTTCTTCTAGTAAAATTAATTCCAACAGATTTCATTATAATTTAAAAGCGATTAATTAAAAATTGAATTATTATTTCTTATGCAAGGAAGCTTCGTTTGCATGTACAACTCGTAGACATTAAAGATCGTGTATACTTTTACGTTTTCTTAATATACGACACGAACGTATTCGTTATATGCTAGAAATATATATATATATTACGATTCCTTTCTCACTAAATCGCTCGATGAAACACGCTAGCAAGTACTTTTAATTTCCCGCCAGGAATACTTAATTTAATGGATCCAGATTTCGTTTCTACCAGGTCATCTGATAAAAAAAGATTAATGCCTGAATCTTAACGTTATAACTGATATATCATTAATAAATGTACTAAAATAAGAGTGCATTAAGAAAAGTGCAAAATGGTTAGTCACGTTTCCTTCTCAAATGATTTATTTAAATTCTCGAATATATATACACAATGAATTATTATGATTCTATTCTCGAACATTTTTTTCTATTTTTTTTTTTTTTATTTTTCAAACGAATTTCAAAATTCGTTACTTTACACTTAAATTATCACTCGGAATTATGTTATTTTTGATAACATAAATCAACCTTGCATTAAATTTATCAAAGATATTATTTATTTATTTTGAAGATACGTATTGATATTTTAAATCTACTACTAAATATTTATATTCTGCTTTTAATTGAAAATCTCTTTTATTAAATTTAGATATAATAAAAGTTGAAAATCGACTTTTAACTAGTCCGTTGTTACGATCAGTGATGTAAAATACGGGTTTCAGAATTTTTTCTATCAACCAAATTGATGATCTACATTTGCCGTATACGATCTGGAAAAATTAAAACTTTCAGAATTAATTTTCCCTCGACGCGATATTGATTTCCTCTGTTTCGCTATTGTTTTCGATGGAAAAAACTGCTTGCGATTCTTTACATCAAATAAAATCCCTTACACTCGTTGAATCCATTGAATTTATTAATTTGTACAACTAACGTTTCCCTTTTTCCTTGTTTATCTCTTTGAAAATAGTAAGGAAATGTTTAAATTACAATTATTTTTTTATTTTGTACACACTTTGCGTCCAAGAGGAATTTAATATTCTCGTTTTATTTCTCAATTTTATATCTCTAAAAAGTGCAATTACTATTTTAAACGAATTCTGAATTTTTCACTCAAGTTAAGACTTCTTAGGCCAGAGATTATATTTCTCGACCTAATTTGATATCCTTTAGAAATTTTAAGGTATTAATTTTGAGATATCAAAGCTGTGGGAAAGTTTAGATTTCTATCCTCTTCGAATAGAACATAGTCATATAGTTTTGGAATTTCCTGCATGCAAACAGGAGATGGCTTACCGTTATTGCTTGATTGTGCAGATTGCAGAAGGGAGATTCTATTTTCCCAACTAGGTGTTTCGTGTGTTAATCTGTTATATCCTGTTCTGAATCTTGTCTGCTTGCCCTTTTCTGGATGTATTATTGTATCTAGAAATATATTTGGTTAGAAATCTCACGGATGTTTCTTCCTTTCGAACAATATTCTTCTTCGAAAATTTCTTGATTGACAACTTTGTTGAATTACTTCGAAGAAATAAATTAATTTCGAGCAACTCGATTAAAAGAGAATTCGAAAGGGTGAGATTTTTAACAAAAGGATAATCGATAATTGGTAGTAAACGCATTTTCAGCTGGTTGTTGTCGATGGTAGAAATTATCTAATTACCAAGAAATTAACCAGTCAGCTTGAGGAGAGTGGCGCAAATCAAGTACGGCTGCTTTATTTAATTATCTCGCTTAACTACACTTCGTCCTCGCCTCTCTGCATTCGATACACTTTCAATTTAATGTTTGCAATCTAACTTTTCGAAACCTTACCACCGCGAAAGGAAAATCGTTAACAAGCGGATTAATTTAATTATTCAACCGGAATATTGTTTCTCCGATCAGTAGTAGCGATGTATTTCAAAGATATTTCCAAAAATAACGAATATTCCGAAATATATTATAAAAATTTTACCAATAAAAATTCTATCAGTTAAGTAGATGTAATTTCGAGTAAATACAAATTTTCCTAAAAATCTAGCAAATGGAGAAATTCGAAAGGAGGGAAACATTTTTCTGAGGAGGAGAAAAAATTAGAGTTGAATCGTCTTTGTGAAAATAATTTGTAATAAATTTACCTTATAAAGGATAAATTTTAATTTCTTTCCTATTTCCCACAAATTCAACTTTCGTTTTTTTCCCCAGGAAAAAGAATAACCTCTCCTTCATCGCGAAGCTAAACTTAATTGAACAACCGGGTCAAATTACATCGAACGACTCGATAAAGTTTGTATACCGTTGAGACGACACGTTCGTTGCACCACCTCCAATTTTCTAATTTTCTTCCATTCCTGTTTCTACGCTGGATATCTAGGTATTATCACTTAGCAGCCGTTTAAAAAAATATTGGAAAAACGAAATTTCCACGCAGATGATTCTTAATTAAACACATCTGTGCATCGAATTTTATTGTGAATATTTCCTTTTACGTTGTATTTTTCTTTGTCTGTCATTGGGAAGATCTAGAAACTCATGGATTTTGTCGCGTGAATTGATTTGATGAAATCAGTTAATAATAATGCAGATTTAAGATTTTTAATTGCATCGATTGAAATCACTTTTCATTTTTGCTACTTTATTAAAATTATTATGTTATTTTATTATACAATTAATATTAATTTTTATTAAAGTAGAAACTTGATTTATTTGTTTCGTAAAAAAAGAAAAGATCTTTTCCTAGTTTAAAAAGATTTTTAATAATGATATATCAAGTGGATAAAAATGCTTTTACTTTCGTATTATATATTTTATTCGATACTTTTCCAATAAATGACGCTTTCTTCGTTCAAAAGTTTATTCTTATCATACGAACACGACATCCATATAGCGTAATCCATTGAAGTGAATTTTGGGCAAATGCGCACGTATATTTAAAACCAGATTTCCAGAGAAGGAAAAATTCGATGTGAAAAAGATTCTAAACATTCGATTTATTTTTCGATAAAACTTATTCTTATTGAAATATTTCATTGAATGCGAGATTGTAAAAGAAAAATCTGAACTGAAATTTTTTTGAAGATTGAACAACAATTATAAATAATGAAATCGATTCTACATTTATGAACGATGTATTGATTGAAAATTTAATTCGAGAATGATTACAAATACGAAAAAATAGGTAATTATGCATGAGCATAATGTAGAATCACGCTTTTCAAATTGTGAATTGTACAGAATAAAAAATAGAATGTTTAATAACGTTATTTCAATCGAAACGTAATTAAGAACCACGAATAATTCATGCTGATTTTACCAATTATTCGATAGAATAGAATCCTCTTAAGTATGTGAAATCCATTGCTGCACATAATCCACACGTTCTTCCTTCCACTATCAGTTTCTTGGTAATTTATTCAAAGGCACGCTTACAAAATTATCCTTGTTGTTCGTGTTTGGGTGGAACAATGCAATAATAAAAATTATAATAAGAAAATTGTTGTATTGTTCGAATCAACGATATTGAATTCTTTTTTTTTTTTTTTTTTTTTTTTTTTCTATCATGTTTATCTACCATTAATTTTACGACGTATTATTATTATTATTAAATCTATTCAACGCACAAGATGAAAATCAATAACTTCATTTTGTGCTAAATTTAAAATGTATACTTTATTAAGATATTGAGATAAATGCTGTACACACGATACTATTTTAAATTGTGCGTTTAAAATATGAAAGGATTGAAGACAAATATCTGGAGGGACAAAAGATAAAAAGATCGAAGAAGAAATAAAGTTGTAATAATGTCTCTCGCAAATCATGTCAAAACGTTCATGATATATAATTCATACAAAGGCTAAGTTCAAAGAAGCTATTTTTGAGACTTGGTTTACTCTTGCTTTAAGCATTCATAAAAGTTTTCTGGAAATCTTTCCATCCCAAAGAAAACGTTAATATTTTGATCGCTTTTTTTTTTTTTTGTCTTCGATATAGTTTCGTTCTAAAATTATTGCTTTTTAAATTATTAAAAAAGGATCGATCACAATTTTTCTTTTCAAAATTATAGAAAATGATTATAAATAATTGAATTATAAAAATTAATTGATCAAAGGATAAAAGATATATCTATTTCTTGTTAAAAAAAAAAAATTCAACATCAATAACAAATTTTATTTTACAACGAAAATGCACGAAAAATTGTCTCACTTTGATTAATCATATCTCTCTGCAATTATCTTTATTTGATCAAAATTACGTTATTGAAACTCAGTCAGGAAATGGGGATTACAGTATCGTCGAATATTAACACAGTTAAATCAATACTATCCCTGTAGAAACGAGAAGCTTCTAACAACATTTATTCAATTTTATTTAATTTTGTAATTACATATGTGTTCAGTATTCTTATATTTTTAAATAAAAATCATAACCTAGACGTTTTGCTTTTCAATAATAACATCAACAATAATCTCCAAGGCAAATTAAATTCTTTTTTAAATCCTTTAATTCATTATTTAAATTCATCATCGTTAAATATTCTTCCCTCAGGATATTTATATTCCAAAAGTATTAAAATTGATTGTTCATATTTGTTTTATCGGTTACAATTGCATTTTGTTTCGCAATGATTTTAATTAAAAAAGAATTAATTTTCCAATAAATACTTTCATAGAATATCCATTATCCATTGTCTTATGTGTATTGTATTATGTAGAAAATTACACTCGAAAAAATCGATATTATTTTTTCCTCGATCCTTTTCATTTTCTTAAATATTATCCTCCACCTCACGGATTACAATCCTCCTCTAAAAAAAAAAAAAAAAAAAAAAAAACAACCGTTTTAAAAAATTTTTTAAAACGGTTGTTTTTTTTTTTTTTTTTTTGGGGGGGAGTTTATACCCCCCCAAAAAAAAAAAAAAAAAAACAACCGTTTTAAAAAATTTTTTAAAACGGTTGTTTTTTTTTTTTTTTTTTTGGGGGGGAGTTTATACCCCCCCAAAAAAAAAAAAAAAAAAAAAAGAAAGATCAAGAAAACGAACGTTTTAAACAATTTACTGACAAAGGAGAAACATATCTGGTATTCAGAAGACGCGCATACGTGACTGGCATAGTTCACCGATCAGATTTACACGAAAATGTAATGCGTGAACATTCTCCCGTGTTGATAATTATGCTAATCGCGATTATGGAGATAAAGCACTCAGAGCCATTAATCACGATTCACAGAATGCCGATACAAGCGCATTACCCGACATCGTATTGGAAATAAAGAGAAAATTTCTCCCCTTATGAGCCAGAGATGATCCGAATAAGTGAATATTTCGATTAAAAGTTGAACCAAAAAAACATCAAGTTTCGAAACTTGTACCCATTCTGTACAAAATTAATTACATTCGATAGTTTCCTTATTGGAAAATATATATTTCATTCTAGAAGAAACGTGGAGAATCGTCGAGAAACTATTCTAAAAACCAAAATCTTATTAATAAAATTTGTATAAATAAAAATTATATATTTAAAATCAAAATTTATAAAATATTCCTCCGTGTAAAATAAACGTCGATAACAAGCACTTACAATATCGAAATTCGATCCAAGAACACGCTCCTCTTTTCTTTTTCCTCTGAAAAATCAATAACAGAGAGTTACACCATTATTATTCCGAGCCACCTGATATGTTGTACCTCCGTACGTATTCTGGGGGTAGGATGGTTTCACGAGATGGTAAAAGTTTCTCGAAGCGAAAGTGCGATTGTTCCAACGTCCAAAATTAATTATCGGGGCCGTCACGGTTTATCGTCCCCACAGGGATGATATCTCACGGTGAAATTCAAGTTTCCGTTGTACATTGAAATGCCAGGATTTCTGAGCAATTGAAACTACGGCCCACCGTCCTCCTGGTCGCCAAACCATTCCACCAAATTGAGCATTGTTGTTGTTGTACAAACCAGCCACGGACTCTGGCAACAAATCTGCGATGCTTGCACCTTAATGATCGATCCAAGTGTGTCTCTTCGGCCGCTTAAATTAGTCTGCAACCACCAAAGAGTTAACCGCCTTGTCCTTTGCACCTCCACTGACCCGGATCGTGTCTCTTGACACGAGCATGATACGAGCTTTCTCTGACCTACGATTCGAATGTTTTCGAGTGTTTAAAAAATAACCGAGAACGAATTTGTTATAAATCGTTGATCAATTGTTGAATTAATCAATTGCAATCCGTTCGATTGTTGAAATGTTTGTAAGGAAAATTTTCATTTGAAATGGGATTACGCTTTTGCAGAATTAGTTTGTTATTGATTTTAAAAATTATAATAAGAATTATCGAGGAGGAATATTTTATAAATTTTGATTTTGAAATATATAATTTTTATTTATACAAATTTTATTAATAAGATTGGTTTCATGATTGAAAGAAATTAACGACAAAAGTATAAAATAATGATGAAAGTTGAGTGAGAAAGAGAGAGAATTATAAATTTTTGATGGAACAATTTTTTGATGGAAAATCTCTTTGCAAAATCCATTAACAGTTTCACTTGTATTAAACGTTCGAATATTTTCATAAATCACTGTGCCTGGATATATATTTTTAAAATCAACCTTTTATTCGATTAATGGATTTATTTTTACACTCGTGAAAACTTGGTATTTTAAAGTATTTCGTGATACTTTATAAATATGAAGAAAATTGGCGATAAAATTGTTGGATAGAAATATCGCATACATCGTTAACATGTCGTTTATAAAGTTTATATCACGAAAAAACGCATTGTATATCCTTCCACTAGCCGCCTTTAAAAGCAAACATTATCACTTTTACTACTCGAAAACCGGATGTGATAAAATTCGTTAAATCGTTAGACGTACTTCGAGATCTCTTCTTGTCAGATGCACAACGGAGAATTTACCTACGAGCTGCTTATTCGTACGACAAAAAGGATGAATCTCTGATTCCTGGCTTCTATAGGTCGCTTTTGTAATTACTGAAACCTCTGTTCTTGCTGCTCTGTCAAGCTTAAGCAAATTTTGCCAGATCGTGTTCCAAATTGTCGAAATTTTTTTCAACGTTATTTAATTTAATTAAAGTATAATGAAATTTATCATTTATTCTGCTTTTTTCATTTGTATTTTCTTTAGTAAAAATTATAAAATAAAATCAATTGATATTAAGTCAATATTTTTATATATAGGATTTTATATCTTAAAAAATAAAATGAATTAGAGTAATGAAAATATTTGATGATAATTTAATTGTAATTTATGATTTTTAATTAAACGTATCGTTTCTGAAAATGTAATAGATAGAGATTAATGAAGAAGTTGAATATCTGTTTGTGAAAGAAATACCTTTGAAGTTCAAAAGAGAAATAATAAGAAATGATAAAGTAAAATTAATGGAGCAAAATTAGACAGGCGAAGAACAAAGAATATCTGAAAATTTTAATTAAAACTCGAAGAAATTGGAATAGTTTCTTGCTTTGTAGTGATAAGACGAAGAGATCAAGATCGATGATGATAAAATTATATAAGTTCTTCGAGGCTTTTGAAATCTTGGTAGATCGTATATAAAATTGTAATAATTTAATCTTTTATCAGATAAATTTTATATTTTTTATTCTATAATTAACAATTAATATTGTATAAGCAACAACACCATATTTTCAAATTAAAATATAACGTAAAATATACATTAATCTTTTATACACAAATTAAAAGTATCTAATATAATGAAAAGTTCTTTTAAAAAAAAAAAATTATAATTTCTTTATTATTTATTTAATGAATGAACAAGAGTCATACTACAGAGTTCAATATTATTTTAAACAAAAAGTTTTTACCTATAATTTTTATATATAATTTTGTAACGATATTAAACTTTTTTGTTATAAAAAAAAAACAAGAGAGAAGTGTTTGACAATTTGAATTTATAAAAATATTCAAAAATTTTTTACTTTATCACAAGTTCTTGTTTGAAACAAACGCAAACTCGATTGAATAACTTTTAAACACCAGATTTTTATTCAAAAGTTATTCCTTTTTTATTAAAAAAAAAAAAAAAAAAAAAAAAAAAGTAATCCATCTACTTTAATATCTACTGAAATATATATATGTTCGATCTATCGAACTTTGAGTTCAATTCGAAAAATGTTCGTTCGAATCACAAGTTCTCTGTTATTAAATTCGAGGAACATCCTATATTTTTTAAAAATTTTTTTTTTTTTACTTTTTAACTTTGGCAGCGAATCATTAACATTATATTATATTCAGGGCCGGAAAACATTTTTTAGTCGGAACATTTTAAATCCATTTTACCTCGTGAAATTTCTATTCATAAAAGTGTGTCAAAAGTTCGTAGCAAAATAATTTGTCAATACTCGGTTGCATAAAAAAAACTGATTAAAAACTTGAAGATCGATATAAAAAAAAGTTTGGATAAAAATTTCACTTTTGGCAATTAATTTTGATAAATATTAGAAAGTTTTTATTATTCATTTTGATTTCAATTATTATTTAATTACAGTAAAATTGTCTATCTCAAATTATTATCCGGGAACAAATTATACAAATTTAATAGAACACTCTCTGACACTTTGCAATGCTTTGTCCTGAATTTTATATTATAAGATCTTGATACGTTTAATTTCAGATTTAACTTTATCTTTGTCTCGACTTTTCTAATATTTCTATTATTCTTCAACGTTATTCCCAAAAATCTTAAACCATTTACGAATTTAATTTCTCTTCCCAATTTCATTTATTTTTTCCAAATATTTTTTTCTAAATATATCGTGAATTTTGTCATCGTTTATTTGATTTCATTCACTAATATCCTTATTTTATTACCTATTTTCAAATTGATATCTCTTAATTAAAGAAAACGTATAACGCATACGTGTCAATATCTCTGAAGGGATTAACAATAATCCATGCCTTTTGGAATGATAACATTGGCGCGGCAATTGGAGAGGATTAAATCTGAAAATAAAGTTCGTAGTAGTATTTTTTTATCCTATATATCCTTTATGACTATCAATAATTCAGCCTTGTTCGAATGTTTCAACTCGTTTACGCGGTGGTTTAACTCCACCCCGCTATAAAAGCTCAATTCGATTTAAATGGTAAAAAACTAGATGTGTTCCGGACGAAACGCGTCGAAAGAGTAACGAAACAACGATTATCATCGAAAAATGTAAAAGTTTCGAACTGGCCAGAGTGGATTTAATTCGAAATCGTGGATTTAATCGTCATAAACGAGTGGAAAACGTTTAAAGAAGAATTATTGAAAGTCATGAAGGGAGGATAAAAATATATAATTTCAAATTCCATTATCTCGTTTCCGATCGTCATTGCAAAAGTTGCAATTTTAATTATAGATTATTAATGATAATCTATATGATACAAGAGTTACGTAAAAATTATTTTATTATAAAATTATTTTTCTGATCAAAAATATCTTTTGATATTTGTGTGTAGATTTAATATTATAAAAATTGATCGTTCGCTCGTATTTATATAATTTTTTTTTTTTTTTTTTTT
>NW_006263384.1:411971-414985 GCF_000469605.1 Apis dorsata
CTCTTGTTCAATTCATCCCCGTAATGTACGTAGTTTATCAATTTGACTGACTGCTTTTATTTGCTTTTATTTTTTCTCCGCGTTCAGCAAAAGAGAAAATATTCCACCAAGTTTACGATATCGATTAAAAATGAATATCGATGTCGTTTTGAATATCATTTCTACTTGCTAAGATAACTTTTTCAAAATGAAAACACTGATATTCAAAACTGAATATTTCAAAGAGTATTCGTTAAATAATAATTTAGTAATAATATTAAAATAAATTGACAAATTATAGATTTTAATCTTCTATTATTGTACTAAAAAATGATTAAAAAATAAATAATAATTGAAAATTTACTTCATTATGACAATATTATAATATTGATTATTTATTAAATTAATAATTTCCTGATTAAATATAATTATTTGAAACAACATTAACACTTGAAGTAATATTTTGCATTAAGTCACTCTTAAAGGAAAAACAGAAATAATGAGAATCATACAATCAATTTTTGATCACTCAACAATTTTCCATATCACAAAGATTTGAATTGAAACGGAGCACGGAGTGTAACTATCAATTGAATAATTAAGAATGCCAATTGAATTTCTTTCCTTACGTTGCATTCATTCAACAACCTACGTTTTTCTCTTATATGGGCCTAAAGCGCAATAAAGAGTCGACGAGCCCCCGTTACGCGCATCCCTCGATTGCTTCCAATCTAATATTAGTCAGGCTTAAGAGCTTATTATCAATTCAATGTCCGTGATCGTTTGACATAGGGCTTAGATAGATTGGATTATAATTGTGCAGCATCTAACGAAGTTAATATTATACTGCAACCTTTGCCATAACAACCAATTGTGCCTCTGAACTTTGTTAGTTGGACGATGCTTTTAAAAGAATCTTATTTCGCTTGTTGCTCCTGTTACCTTTTAAAGAAGACCGACACGAATCTTTCGTCCTGTATCCATCATTTTTCCATAATATAGAATATCGAGATAAAAAGAAATTGGGGAGAGAATGAAGGAGAATGAAATTGACTTTTTTAAAGTTTTTAATCTTCGACTTTATCTTTTATTCATTAACAGAGGGAAGTTAATTGATTTCTGTTTTGTTCAGGAAGATTCATTCTTATTTATGGAACATCGTTGCTAGATTTATAACGATTTCGAGATATATTTTTAGACAAAATTTATATCGTGAAAATGTTGAGAAATCAATCTTATTGAAATTTTCAATATAAAATTAAAAAAATTGTTGTTCGCGGAAAATTTAAATTGAGAATTAATAGAATAAAATAAGCAACAAGTTAGAAGTTAAAGTTTGAATGAGATTCGTATTAATATCATTTAAGACTTTAAGAGTTTTAAGAGTTTTAAGAAGAGAATCATCGTTTTTACTTTCAGTTAAGAAAATTGGAAACTTTTACTTTGCACCTATATTTCCGCGAAAATTAGTTAAATTAGTTGTACGATTTAAACTTCGTTGGAAAGAAAAACATTCGAAAAATTTTAAATATTCCTGGAACTATTCTCTTCCGGATCATTACTTTTAAATAATCCTCCATTTTCAAATTATGATTTATTTCCAAGATTTTAATTATGTATCATACTTTTAAAATGGATAGTATAATAAACTTAATAGTGTAATTTTTTTAATAAAAAATGTTAAAGATACATATTTATACAATCATACCTTGGATTATAAGGAAATATTTATTTTTTATCTAAACGCAGGTAGCATAATAACACGAAACTTCGTTTCCATTTTTCTCTCTTATTTGCATAAATAAATAGTAACATGAAAGTGAGTCAAATATTTAAAGGATTTCATATATTCATATCGACACTGACCAAACACGAGCGGATCAAACGATAGCAAAAATGAATGAAAATTTATTTATGTCTGTTTATTCGTATCTGTTGATTATGTAAAACAATCGAATAACAAAGCAATAATATTATATACGATAAATATTTAAACGATATATCTCTCCAAATTTCCATTCAATTTTTTCGAATAACTTTTTATTAAATTTTTTCCCTTTCGAGCATGAATTTTAATAAATTTTTAATTTTCGTTTAATTATTCTCCATGTTTGATATAATACATGAGAAACTACAAGTCAGCGTTGAAAATCAACGCGGAAACCTGTTGATGCTTTGATACAACTGTTACTTCCGTTCAATTTCTAGGGCACTACTACTGAAACTTTCGTTTCACGTGAAAACTCACTGCAAAAGGGATAATTATCTTTAATGCTTAACGTATAATTATTATTTTACATTCTTTTAAACCTCATATATAATAATTAACTAATTTTTAAATTTTTATTCAATCAAATTTTATAAACTATTCTGTCTATATTCTTACGATTCTAATATTTCTCATACTCCTTTATCGAAATATCGTAATTCTTCGAACAAAGAAATTATTTAATCATCTTTAGCATATTTTTGTAAAACATTTTTTATTGCAAAACGAAATTCTCAACTTCTCTCAAAATATCGAAAACTGATCCTATAAAACCCTATTCACCCTATTCAAATATCGTGGGGATAATTGTCGGCATAATTACACATGCAATTGTTTCTAAACGAGATACCGGATGCGAAGAAATTAATCAGCTTGGACGTTCGCTAATTAGCGAAATTGAGCGTATCCGGTATATCGGAGGTCGCGTTGTTGGGCCTCGACATTGTTCCGTGTTTTTTTCTTTTTTTTTCTTTTTTTTCTTTTTTTTTTTTAAACAGGTCCAAGAATTTCGATGGTCGGCGATCGGCGATGCATTTATTACACGTTGCCTCGCTTTATCGATCATTCAGTTTAATTATTTTTAACTACGATGCGCACCAAGTCATTAATGCAGTATAAACTTTTTTCACCGTCGTTGGTTATATGGAACCGTGAAGTGTGAAACATCGATATACCGTCCAGATCTGTTTTCCCCCCCCTCTTAACAACCACCGTTGTGCAACCGTTGTTGTTGAAGAGAGGGAAAAAAAAAAAAAAAAAAAAAAAA
>NW_006263384.1:415239-418266 GCF_000469605.1 Apis dorsata
TTGATTATAAGTTTTCAAGTTATTATTAACAACAATACTTGAAATAATTTATTCGGATTATTTTTATTATAAATTATATTTTACTTTAATTTTGGTAAATCTCGAATATTGTTTAATGCTAATGACGTTGCTTAATAATGGTTATGATTAAGCAAAATTCGATACAATTAATAATTAATTGTTGCAATTATAGAATAATTAATGAATAATGAATGGGATAATTAAGTTATAGTTAATATTCGCATTTATAACAAATATAACAGAATTCGTATAAGTGGATATAATTAGCGGATATAATTTATTTGATATGACTATAAATTGATTATCCACATGAATAATTATAATGTGATTATTAAGGATTGTCATAGAAGATTCATTTCTATTATAATTCTTACTACAAATAATTAATCCTATATTATTTCGAAGAATAGTATTTCACGTTACGAAATAATTATTCTAATAATATCTCTTTGGATATTTTCAACTTAACTAATAAAATAAAAGATATATATACATACTATTACTCATCTTTATTCTATATCAGCTACATAACGTACCATAATAATATCTATGATTTCATTTCTTAATCATTCTTAATCATCAATATAATCCATTGTCGGAATGAATAGCAAAAGTCATCGTGAAAGAAAGGATACGAGGGCGAAGCAAGTGACGTCAACCGTGAAATCATAAAAATCACATGGGAACTAGAGCAAACTACAATGCTTATGTAAATTCCCAAAACGCTTATGCGAATTCTCTAAATCCAAGCAATTGCGGAGTTTGATTAGTTCAGATCAAACAGCTTAAACGTTAGATTTCTTGCTTAATTTATTTCATAATTATGAAAGAATAATTTACAATGTAACAATATAACTGTCATAAACATTCTATTTTCTAAATATAATTGTCTGTAATTCATTCTTCCTTCCATTACCTATAAATAATTATTTCATCAGACAGATCCCTAAGATTTGGTCCATGTAATCACGATTATGATGTCACTTGGACAAACAATTGTTTCGTTTCGACTGGCAGATTGGTAATTGATGAAATCGAGGTATGCTCTAATTTTCTATGTTCTAATTGGAAACGTGTTAAAACGGTAAGCAAGCGCTTCATTAGTCAGCAGTAATTATTGAAAATTGTATTCTGAGAAACAGGATGTACATGCCATTACACATACCGTTAGATGAAAATGATAAAGACGAAGACAGAATTACATTTCAATAGTGTGAAAATTATTAATGAAATCCTGTTTCGCTCTGATCATTGCGAAACGAATAATTTCTAATTTCACTTCGATTGTAGCTTGATTACGATAGAAACTTGATTTTCCTTTATATCGATCGACAATAGTTAATTAACTTGAAATTTCAAACTGAATAAAATTTTCGAACGATATATACGTAATAACGAATGAAATGAAAAAATAGAAATTGCTCAAAGATAAAACTATTTTTCTTAATAGCTAACGATATTATTTAATGATCGATAAAGATTTAAAAAAAAAAAGAAAAAATATTTAATTTCAAACAGAACAACAAAATTATATCGTATGTGTGTGTAATAAAAATTTACATATGTAAATAAAAATTTACATATGTAAAAAAAAAGCCAATTTTTAAGAGAGGAAATTCACATGTGAATTTGAAAGAAGAATATAAAAATTCAATAATGTAATTACACGTATATCCTATTGGGATACATCTTTCTCGTTTGATAAAAATGATATACGCAAAATCGGACGATCAATCATTGTTTTTCAATCCCTAAATTACATTCGCTACAAGTGAGTGATGGTATTTATCTAGTATAGTGGCTCACGCGCCACGTCTCGTAGATAAAGGAATATAATGGAACACGTGTTGCTCGGTGTTTCTATCTTATCGAGACGAATAAAGTAGAAGCAAACTGTTAACATATTCTAGAGATTAATTTTAATCAAGCCAGATGAATGACGTGTATGATTGACAAGACGCGTTATTAATAAGTAAACGAGGAATAATAATAAGAAGAAAAAAAGAGAATTCGAAAACTATTGAATGCTAAATAATTTTGACAATGAAGGAAAAGTGAAAGGGAAAGTGGGTTTTTTTTCTTTCTTTTTTCTTTTTTTTTTTTTTTAATTATATTATAAACAGCGAGAAGAAAATGATTTCGAAGAAAAAGTTGTTGACATTCGTGTCGTTCAAAGTTTTAAAGTTTAAATTTCTATATCGATTCGAAGAAAGTTTGTAGGAGAGGGTGAAAGTGATAAAGTGCTAACTAGAGTGAAGAGAGTTATCTTGCTGTAATCGATACTTTTAAAAATAATTTGAACGCATAACTTTTCTTAATCCCTTATAATTCAACGTGTATTTACAGCTTAATTTAAAATATTCTATATTATAATACGTTTTATAAAAATATTATAACAAAAGTACGAATATTCGGTACGATAGCTGAAATTAATTTTAATCTCTTCGTTATTCTACAGGAAATTAAAATTTTCCTTTTTTTTTAACCCATTGATACGAGCTTTTTTAATTACATTTCATTCTAAAAGCGTTATCGTAAATCTATATGAATGAACTTCTCCTTCAAAACTGTTTCTCGATTATTCTTCTGGGATGAATATACGCGCAAACATAGAATTTTCTACAAAATCGAACGAGTATAAGAAAAAGTACTGTAAAAGAATTTATCACAATTTGGAATAAAAAGCTGATTCAAATTATTATTTAGAAATTAAAAGAAATTTTAGAAATTAAAAGAAAGAAAGGTACACGTGTAGATATCTACTTCTAATTTCTACCATTTTTATCACAATATTAAGAATATAAGGACAATTTGGAATAAAAATTATTGATTCAAATTATTATTTAGAAATTAAAAGAAACACGTGTAGCTATCTAAAAATTACTTCTAATTTTTACTTTTATCACAATATTAACATTATAAGGACAAATTGGAATAAAAAGCTGATTCAAATTATTATTTAGAAATTAAAAGAAACACGTGTATCTAAAAATTTCTAATTTCTAC